>NC_137070.1:5395795-5398295 GCF_032717465.1 Coenobita brevimanus | reverse complement strand
CGGTGCACACCCCCCCATTGATGCACGGGCTGGACTGAGTGATAGATAGACAGATAGATTGATGAGTTGAGATGATGATGATGATGATGATAATAATAATAGTGGTAGTAATAATAATAATAATAATAAAACTAATAATAATAATAATAATAATAATAATAACAATAATAGTAATAATAATAATAATAATAATAATAATAATAATAATAATAAAACAGTAATAATAATGATAATAATCACATACACTCTCCTAGTTAGTCTCTCATCCTCCTCCTCACATACACTCTCCTAGTCAGTCTCTCAACATAAACCGAACCACCTAAAGACAATCCTCAGGGAGTGCATACCTCACACACTCTCCTAGTCAGGTTCTCAACATAAACCAAACCACCTAAAGACAGTCATTGGGGAGTGCATGCCTCACACACTCTCCTAGTCAGTCTCTCAACATAAACCAAACCACCTAAAGACAATCGTCGAGGAGTGCATACCTCACACACTCTCCTAGTCAGTCTCTCAACATAAACCGAACCACCTAAAGACAGTCGTCGGGGAGTGCATACCTCACACTCATCAATATTGGTGGAGCAGAGGTCATCGGTGAACCCGGGTCGGCACTCGCAGGAGAAGGCAGCGATGTGGTCAATGCAGGTCGCGTTGTTTTGGCAGGGGGAGCTGGCACACTCGTCAATGTCGACGTCGCAGTCCGTGCCGGCGTACCCCGCCGCGCATTGGCACTCGTAGCCGTTGATGCGGTTGATGCAGGTGCCTCCGTTGCGGCAGGGGCGGGAGAGGCACTCGTCGAATTCTAGGTTACAATGATCCCCCGAAAAGCCAGGTCGACAGTAGCACTGATAGCTGCCGTTGGTGTTCTGACAAATCCCGTGCGCGCAGGGCTTCAGTATTTCGCACTCGTCCACGTCGTTCTCGCAATTCTGGCCTGTTTCGTGGGTACAGGGGACAGAGGGGTTAATTGGCTATCTATCTGTCTATCTATCCATCCATCTACCTGTCTATCTATTCCTAAATCTGTCTATCTATTCATTCTTTTACACGTTCAACTGATATTTCAAGAATTCACACATCTCGCATTCATCCACATCGTTCTGGCTATTCTGACCTGTAATTGGGTTGTTAAGAGGACAGAGGGGTTAACTGGCTATCTATCTGTCTATCTATCTATCCATCTACCTGTCTATCTACTCCTAAATCTGTCTATCTATCTGTCTATCTCTCCATTCACTCATGCTTCTGTCTGATATTTGAAGAATTCACACATCTTGCATTCATCCACATCGTTCTGGCTATACTGACCTGTAATTGGGTTGTTAAGAGGACAGAGGGGTTAATTGGCTATCTATCTGTCTATCTATCTATCTGTCTATCTACTCACTCCCCTATTTATCTATCTATCCACCTATCTATCCAGTCACCTCTCTCTCTCTCGTTCAAAGCTCAAGAATAATATCACAGTTTGTCAATGTCATCCCTGGGTTATCTGTCTATCTATCTATCTACCTGTCTATCTATCTATCTGTCTATCTATCTATCTACCTATCTATCTATCTATTCATAACTACATGCTGTGCTACCACTACTACCACCACCACAACAACCACAACTACAAATACTACCACAACCACCACCACCACAACTACTACTCCTACCACCACCACTACTACTACAACTACCACCACACCACCACAACTACCACACCAGGCTCACCTGTATACCCTGGAGGGCAATCACAGGTGTAATCGGCCTTTCCGTCGTGACACTCCCCCCCGTTGAGACAAGGCTGGCTCTGGCACTCGTCGACATCCAACGAGCAATTTATTCCGGCGAACCCCTCTGGACAGCGGCACTCGTAGCTGTTGATGAGGTCGTAACACACCTTCCCGTCACCGCAAACATCGTCCACGCAGTCATTTATGTTGTTGCTGCAGTAGAGGCCTTCGAAGCCTGGGTGGGCCAGGTGGGAGTGGTGCCAAGTGTACATGAGGGTTTAAAAATGGATATGGTTTAAATCTTGATGGATAATAATAATAATAATAATAATAATAATAATAATAATGATAATAATAATAATAATAATAATAATAATAATAATAATAATAATACCATCCTAGTCATGAAGAAGTGCTACAGAAAGGATGTGAGTGTAATAAAGTGTAATAAACAAAATAAATCACTTAGGAAAAGGTGTTAGGGGGGATACTGATGCAAGGAGATATGAAAAATAAACAAAATAAATCACTTATGAAAAGGTGATGAGGAGAGTGTATGTGAGTGAGGTGGAGGGTGGGAGAGGGAGGGGGAGGCCGAGGATGAGATGGAGGGATGGGGTGGAGAGGTATATGAGAGAGGGGGGTGTGAGCTGGGAGCAGGGCAGTGAAATGGCAGGGGACAGGGTGACGTGGAGGCGATTTGTTTGTGGCCACCCCTTATGAGATTAAAGCATCTGGCATTAGACAGACAGACATAGATAGATAGATAGATA
>NC_137070.1:5388295-5390795 GCF_032717465.1 Coenobita brevimanus | reverse complement strand
GGTGAGAGGGAAAGGTGAGCGCCAGAACAAGGCCTCTTGTGACAGTGTATATCCATTCTGTATTATCTATCTATCTATCTATCTATTGCCAGACGCCATAATCCCGTAAGGGGTGGCCATTTGTCTTTGAGTTATTTGTTTTACAGGGAGGGGCACTAACCCTCCACCAACCCACTTGTTGACACGTAGGCAGCACGTATGGTTTGGTTACATGGTTACCACCCAGCGTTGTAAATGGTTTCTTATACTCAGGTTAAATTATCGAGGCAGAGATGCACTTGACAGATTGGTGATGACTGGCTGACTGCATCGTTACTTCATAATCTCCACTATTATTAACTGACAACGGTTATCTATCTATCTATCTATCTATAGCCCGACGCCCTAATCCCGCAAAGGGTGGCCGCAGACAAAACGCCTCCAAGTCGCTCCGTCACCCACCATTTGACTACCCTGCCCCCAACTCACCCCCCTCCCTCATATACATATATCTACATGTTGCACTCAGCCAATTATCACCAATCTATCAAGCGCCTCTTCACCTCAATACAAAAAGCCGAGGATATTAGAAGACCAACTCAGTGTCAGAATAAGGACTCTTGAACCACTCTGTGCCCTTTACAAGACACATATACAGGGAGTGTCAAAATGTTCATCACCCATTTATCCAAACTGAGCATAGTGGATTTAAAGGAGCGTTGTGGTGTGGATGTGGATGTGATAGGAAGCGTTAGGAGGAACACACTGAGGTGGTTTGGCCATGTGGAGAGGATGGAGGGTGAGAGACTGACGAGGAGAGTGTATGTGAGTGAGGTGGATGTGGAGTTACATGGAGAGACAGACTGACAAATGAGGATATAAAGGAGCGTTGTGGTGTGGATGTGGATGTGGTAGGAAGCGTTAGGAGGAACACACTGAGGTGGTTTGGCCATGTGGAGAGGATGGAGGGTGAGAGACTGACGAGGAGAGTGTATGTGAGTGAGGTGGATGTGGAGTTACATGGAGAGACAGGCTGACAAATGAGGATATAAAGGAGCGTTGTGGTGTGGATGTGGATGTGATAGGAAGCGTTAGGAGGAACACACTGAGGTGGTTTGGCCATGTGGAGAGGATGGAGGGTGAGAGACTGACGAGGAGAGTATATGTGAGTGAGGTGGAGGGGGGCAGAGGGAGGGGGAGGCCAAGGATGAGATGGAGGGATGGGGTGGAGAGGTATATGAGAGAGGGGGGTGTGAGTTGGGAGCAGGGCAGTGAAATGGCGGGGGGACAGGGCAATATGGAGGCGATTTGTTTGTGGCCACCCCGAACGGGATTGAGGCGTCTGGCAATAGATAGATAGATAGATAATAATAATAATAATAACTCACCAAATCACAGTGCTTCCCTGCAAACCCCGGCAGACAGGCACACTCATAGTCTCCATAAAGATCATAGCAAGTGGCGCCATTTTGACAGGGATTCGAGACACATTCGTTGATATTCTCCCTACACTCGGCTCCTGTGTACCTGTAGGAGGAAATATCATGACTACCAGGAAGCCCTATATCTATTCTCTATCTATCCACCTCCCTGTCTCTCTCCACTACCTCACTTTCTCTCCATGTCACTTTTTCTCTCCTCTCTCCACAGCCAAATCTACACATTCGTTGATATTCTCCCTACACTCTCCTCCTGTGTACCTGTAGGAGGGAATATCATGACTACCAGGAAGCCCTATATCTATTCTTTATCTATCACTATTTCTCTACTATCACTACTTCAATGGCCACTGCTCTGACTAGTAACCAAGGAGGTGCAGAGGAATATTTGACTAGTAACCAAGGAGACTCATATCTGCTCAGTTGATGGCCAGGTGTAGTAAGATTAGAGGCTTGATTTGACTAGTAACCAAGGAGACTCATTTGACTAGTAACCAAGGAGACTCATTCCTAACCCCTTTCAGCTCAGTTGATGGCCAGGTGTAGTCAGATTGGAGGCTTGATTTGACTAGTAACCAAGGAGACTCATTTGACTAGTAACCAAGGAGACTTGTGCGCTTACCTAGTGCTATTAAGAGGCATATTCGACTAGTAACCAAGGAGACTCACCCAGTACCCTCGCAATCACATGTGTAGTTATTGACGCCGTCGATGCAGAGGCCAGCGTGGAGGCAGGGCCGCGACACACAGTCATCCTCGTTGATGTCGCAGTGCCGCCCGCTGAACCCTGCGCGACACCGACACTCGTACGTGTCGGAATAGGCGCTGACGGAACACGTGCCGCCGTTCTGTGGAGAGAGAGAGACTAACTAGGAGAGTGTATGTGAGTGAGGTGGAGGTGGAGGGAGGGGAAGGCCAAGGATGAGATGGAGGGATGGCGTGGAGAGGTATATGAGAGTGTGGTGTTATTCTGTATAGAGAGAGAGTGAGAGACTAACAAGGAGAGTGTGAGTGAAGGTGGCGGAAATATCATGCATAGAGAGAGAGAGAGAGAGAATCATCATCATCATCATTATAATTAC
>NC_137070.1:5378295-5383295 GCF_032717465.1 Coenobita brevimanus | reverse complement strand
TTTAAGGTATAATATAAGGGATTGACAACGCTATGTGATATGTCTGGCGATAGATAGACAGATAGATAGATAGACAGATAGACTCACAGATAGACAGATAGATAGATAGACTCACAGATAGATAGATAGATAGATAGATAGACAGACAGACAGGTAGATAGACAGATAGATAGATAGACAGATAGATAGACTCACAGATAGATAGACTCACAGATAGATAGACTCACAGATAGATAGATAGACAGATAGATAGACTCACAGATAGATAGATAGACAGATAGATAGACTCACAGATAGATAGACAGATAGATAGACTCACAGATAGATAGATAGACAGATAGATAGATAGACAGATAGATAGATAGACTCACAGATAGATAGATAGACAGACAGAGACAGATAGACAGAGACAGACAGATAGAAACAGATAGATAGATAGACAGATAGATAGATAGACAGACAGATAGATAGATAGACAGACAGATGTAGATAGATAGACAGACAGATAGATAGATAGATAGACAGACAGATAGATAGACAGACAGACAGACAGACAGATAGATAGATACCTGTGTAAGCAGATCGCCGTAACTACAGGTCCTGAAGCTGACGGAGGTGTAGCCGCGGAGGTCCAGCGTCACCGGCAACTCCACACGTGCAGCACCATCAAAATATCCTTCCCTCATTCCTCCACCCAGCTTCAAGCCACTCCCTCCCTCCTCCACCTCGTCCCATGATCGATTTCCACCTCCACCCTGCAAGAGGAAGGGTTAATGTATCTATCAGTGTCTATCTACCTTCCCTCAATCCCTCCAGTCTCTCCCTATAACGGTTTTTCTCTCCCCCAATTCAAATCCTCTTCCTCCCTCCTCCACCTCGTCCCATGATCAATTTCCACCTCCACCCTGAGAGAGGAAGGGTTAATGTATCTATCAGTGTCTATCTACCTTCCCTCCACCCCTCCAGTCCCTCCCTATAACGGTTTTTCTCTCCCCCAATTCAAAATCCACTTCCTCCCTCCTCCACCCCCCCTCCAGTCTCTCCCTATAAACGGTTTTTCTCTCCCTCTCTCGATCCCTGCAAAGGAGGAGGGTAAATTTATCTATCTACCTATCTACTCTCTCTCTCTCTCTCTCAACCTGCCTCCTCCAAGCAAGAAGCGTTAGATTTGACTAGTAACCAAGGAGACTCATTTGACTAGTAACCAAGGAGACTCATGTGACTAGTAACCAAGGAGACTCATGTGACTAGTAACCAAGGAGACTCATTTGACTAGTAACCAAGGAGACTCACAGGCCTATTTGACTAGTAACCAAGGAGACTCATGTGACTAGTAACCAAGGAGACTCATTTGACTAGTAACCAAGGAGACTCATGTGACTAGTAACCAAGGAGACTCATTCCTACCTCATACCTAACCTAACCCCATTGACTAGTAACCAAGGAGACTCACAGGCCTCTTTGACTAGTAACCAAGGAGACTCACAGGCCTCTTTGACTAGTAACCAAGGAGACTCACAGGACTAGTAACCAAGGAGACTCACCTGTATAGTGACTAGTAACCAAGGAGACTCAGGCCTATTTGACTAGTAACCAAGGAGACTCATTTGACTAGTAACCAAGGAGACTCACAGGACTAGTAACCAAGGAGACTCACCTGTATAGTATTGAAATCGTCGAGTGTAGTTGCGTCATCTTGGTCTGCAATACCGCTGTGTGTTGCAGCCCATTGCAGGCCCGCCACCAGCAACAAGATCACCCCTGCAACACGTACATGCAATAGGTACACATGGCAGACACGTACACATACATACATACACACCGCAACACGTACATGCAATAGGTACACACGCAATATACATACACATACATACATACACACTGCAACACGTACATGCAATAGGTACACATGGGAGACACGTACACATACATACATACACATTGCAACACTTAGTACACACGCAATATACATACACATACATACATACACACTGCAACACGTACATGCAATAGGTACACATGGCAGACACGTACACATACATACATACACACTGCAACACGTACATGCAATAGGTACACATGGCAGACACGTACACATACATACATACACACTGCAACACGTACATGCAATAGGTACACATGGAATTGACGTACACATACATTACATACACACTGGAACACGTACATGCAATAGGTACACATGGAATTGACGTACACATACATTACATACACACTGGAACACGTACATGCAATAGGTACACATGGGAGAGACGTACACATACATACATACACACTAACACGTACATGCAATAGGTACACATGGAATTGACGTACACATACATATATACACACTGGAACACGTACATGCAATAGGTACACATGGGAGAGACGTACACATACATACACACTGCAACACGTACATGCAATAGGTACACATGGGAGACACGTACACATACATACTTACACAGTCCAACACGTACATGCAATAGGTACACATGGAATAGACGTACATACACATACATACACACTGCAACACGTACATGGAGTGAGTACACACGCAATATACATACACATACATACATACACACTGCAACACGTACATGGAGTTAGTACACACGCAATATACATACACATACATACATACACACTGCAACACGTACATGGAATAGGTACACATGGAACAGACGTACATATACATCTCATCAGTGTTCTACTATAACATTGTTCACTCACACTCTGTTCTTTATGTTCAGGCTGGTTTTTTTTTTTATGCGAGGAAGAAGGAACCCAAGGCCACCAGCCCGCAGTAACTGTTCCCTCCAAGAGAAAAACAAAATACAAGAGAGAGCCAAATTCAAGATCCGATCATTTTGAGATGCCTGGACACACTGCGTTTGAAAGACTGGAGTTCATAGGCAGCAGGAAATACAGACAGAGGGAGACAGTTCCAGAGTTGACCCTACAATACAAAAGAGAGCCAAATTCAAGATCCGATCATTTTGAGATGCCTGGACACACTGCGTTTGAAAGACTGGAGGTCATAGGCAGCAGGAAATACAGACAGAGGGAGACAGTTCCAGAGTTGACCCTACAATACAAGAGAGAGCCAAATTCAAGATCCGATCATTTTGAGATGCCTGGACACACTGCGTTTGAAAGACTGGAGGTCATAGGCAGCAGGAAATACAGACAGAGGGAGACAGTTCCAGAGTTGACCCTACAATACAAGAGAGAGCCAAATTCAAGATCCGATCATTTTGAGATGCCTGGACACACTGCGTTTGAAAGACTGGAGGTCATAGGCAGCAGGAAATACAGACAGAGGGAGACAGTTCCAGAGTTGACCTGTTGTTACGCTTTGTCACGGAACTGGAGGCGGCACAGACATGGAGGAAAGAATTAATCTGACATTCCTGGTTCAGCAGGGAAGGGGCCGCGGGTCTCAAACTTCTCCAAGAGGCTTATGGAGGATTTGCGCTGTGGCGGCCGCGAGTCTCGAGTGCCACTAACGCTTCAAGGGTGACCGCGAGGAGGTGGAGGATGACCCCAAGTCAGGAGGGCCTTCCACGACGAAGACGGCTGAGAACATTGACGGAGTGAACCAGCTGGTGCGGAGTGAGCCAGCTGGTGCGGAGTGAACCAGCTGGTGCGGAGTGAATCAGCTGGTGCGGAGTGAATCAGCTGGTGCGGAGTGAACCAGCTGGTGCGGAGTGATCGCAGATGGACGGTGCGGATGATAGCGGAGGAACTCAGCATGAACAGGAAGAGTGCGCCCAAGCTTTTGCCGGCCGACCAGAGGCAGCACCGGGACAACGTCGGTCGAGACCTGCCGGAGAAGATCAGGGAAGCTCCGGAGTTCCTGGGCCGGGTCTGACACAGGAGACGAAACTTGGGTCTTCCAGTAGAACCCGGGATCCAAGAGACAGACCCCAACCAGACCCAAGAAGCCTCGCATGTCCATATCAAAGATCAAGGTCACGCTGATCGCACTCATCGACCGCAAGGGATTAGCCCATCATGAGTTCGTGCCTCAGGGTCAGGCAGTCCGGCACTTTTACCAGCAGGTCCTCAAACACCTCCATGCTCACACGTACATGGAATTAGTACACACGCAATATACGTACACATACATACATACATACACACTGCAACACGTACATGGAATTAGTACACACGCAATATACGTACACATACATACACACTGTAACACGTACATGGAATTAGTACACACGCAATATACGTACACATACATACATACATACTGTAACACGTACATGGAATTAGTACACACGCAATATACGTACACATACATACATACACACTGCAACACGTACATGGAATTAGTACACACGCAATATACGTACACATACATACACACTGCAACACGTACATGGAATTAGTACACACGCAATATACGTACACATACATACACACTGCAACACGTACATGGAATTAGTACACACGCAATATACGTACACATACATACATACACACTGCAACACGTACATGGAATTAGTACACACGCAATATACGTACACATACATACACACTGCAACACGTACATGGAATTATTACACATGCAATCCACGCACATATACATAACATTCATACATACACACTGCTGTAAATACCACTGCAACACGTACATGGAATTAGTACACATGCAATACACGTACATATCTATCTATCTATTGCCAGACGCCTCAATCCCGTTCGGGGTGGCCACAAACAAATCGCCTCCACGTCGCCCTGTCCCCCGTCATTTCACTGCCCTGCTCCCAGCTCACACACCCCTCTCTCACATACCTCTCCACTCCATCTCATCCTCGGCCTTCCCCTCCCTCTCCCCCCTCCACATCACTCACCTATACTCTCCTCGTCAGTCTTTCACTCTCCAACCCCCCAGCTCACACCCCCCTCTCTCATATACCTCTCCACTCCTTCCCTCCATCTCATCCTTGGCCTCCCCCTCCCTCTCCCCCTCCACCTCACTCACATAC
>NC_137070.1:5360795-5368295 GCF_032717465.1 Coenobita brevimanus | reverse complement strand
CAGTCTCATTCTAAGGCTTCCTAAACTATGGATTCTGTATAATAACCTGGTCATGAATCTTGAGCATCAGCAAGGATGTTCACAGTATTCAGGTAACTATCCATTCACAATTGCAACACTGATCACCGTGTACGCCTCACCATATATTCAGTTTGTGCCCACCTGTGAATCCTTCAATAATTATATATATATCAGATTCAGCTAAGACAAAATACACATTTCTTTATTAATACTTAACATGACATTACAGGATTTGCTGGAGTGATTTTTATAAGGACATGATGAGTGACGGACTGTAGTGTAGAGAGTCACTGTAGTCATGGGTTATGGTTGGGGAAGGGGGGCCATGGACAAGGATCATGTAGGAAAAGAGGGTAACGACCAGACAAAGTTTGGCAACCACTAGACCAGAAGTGGTTAACATGCGAGCGGCTTTTGTGAGGTCAAACGACTAGCAGAGACGAGTGTCTGTCATACTCGTGGTTTCTTGCCAGCCGAAACAGGTAACAGTGTCGCCTGCCTTGGTATCTCGTGGCCATTTGTCAACACCACCACAACGGAGTACCCTCAGAAAAGCTAGGACCGGCACTGTACACATCTTATACCTCTCTCTCTCTCTCTCTCTCTAAAACACACACACACACACACACACACACACACACTGACACACACACGTACATACAAACATACATATACATACAGACACATTTTCTCTCTCTAACACACACACACACACACACACACACACACACACACACTGACACACACACGTACATACAAACATACATATACATACAGACACATTTTCTCTCTCTAACACACACACACACACACACACACACACACACTGACACACACACGTACATACAAACATACATATACATACAGACACATTTTCTCTCTCTAACACACACACACACACACACACACACACACACACACACACACACGAACAGTCACGAAGAAGTGCTGTGGAGAGGCGTAGTGGAGACAGTAAGGTGTAATAAACAAAATAAATCGCTCAGGAAAAGGTGTTAGGGAGCCTATCTTTATTCTCCCCTTCAGTATGAGGTAGGAATGCGTCTCCTTGGTTACTAGACGAAAATTTAAAGCGAGAGAGAGAGAGAGAGAGAGGAAGCCTGAGGAAGAGCTGGCTTGTAAGGCTTGAGCTACTGTAGTGGTAAGCTGATTGGCTCTCTCTCTCTCTCTCTCTCTCTCTCTTTCTGTCTCTGTCTGTCTGTCTGTCTGTCTGTCTCTCTCTCTCTCTCTCTCTCTCTCTCTCTCTCTCTCTCTCTTTCTCTGTCTGTCTGTCTGTCTCTCTCTGTCTCTATCTGTCTGTCTGTCTGTCTGTCTCTCTCTCTCTCTCTCTCTCTCTCTTTCTGTCTGTCTGTCTGTCTGTCTGTCTGTCTGTCTGCCTCTCTCTCTCTCTCTCTCTCTCACACACACACACACACACATAAACATACATGCATTATAGAGACACATACATACATACACAGTGTCTCTCTCTCTCCACACACACATATACATACATACATACAAATATACATACATACACACTCTCTCTCTCTCTCTCACACACACACAAACACACATGCATTATACATACACATACATACACAGTGTCTCTCTCACACACACACACATACACACACATAAACATACATGCATTATACAGACACAGCCATACATACATAGTCTCTCTTTCCACACATATACATACATACACAGACACACACATACATACACAGTCTTTCTCTCTCTCTTTCTAGACGCACACACGTATATACCGGTACATACATACATACACACACTCTCCACACACACACACACATATACATACATACACAGACACAGACTCACATACATTCATACACACATTCTCTCTCCTCTCTCTACACACATATATACACACATACATGCATACATACATGAATACACACACACAAACATACATACACACAAACAGTCTGGAATGCGTGTAGCCTATGTGTGTGTGTGTGTGTGTGTGTGTGTGTGTGTGTGTATGAATCGTGTGTATGTGTCTATGTATGTAAATGGAAACACACATACACACACACACACACACCCACACACACACAAGGAAGATACACTATTACCGTGATAAGATTACGGTGATTAAGTCGCTTCTGGGAATGCGATAGGGGATACGGTGTTATCAGTGTATTCGAGGGGTATGCCTGTCCGATAAGGAAGCTCCCTAACACCTTTTCCTAAGCGATTTATTTTTGGATATGGCTGGTTAATATCCTTGTGTGTTACTTATGGAGAGTATGGTGTAATAAACAAAATAAATCACTTAGGAAAAGGTGTTAGGGAGCTTTATGCAGAGTATGGTGATATTGGAAGGATTTATGTAACACAGAAGAGGACAGTAAGGTGTAATAAACAAAATAAATCACTTAGGAAAAGGTGTTAGGGAGCTTTATGCAGAGTATGGTGATACTGGAAGGATTTATGTAACACAGAAGAGGACAGTAAGGTGTAATAAACCAAATAAATCACTTAGGAAAAGGTGTTAGGGAGCTTTATGCAGAGTATGGTGATATTGGAAGGATTTATGTAACACAGAAGAGGACAGTAAGGTGTAATAAACAAAATAAATCACTTAGGAAAAGGTGTTAGGGAGCTTTATGCAGAGTATGGTGATATTGGAAGGATTTATGTAACACAGAAGAGGACAGTAAGGTGTAATAAACAAAATAAATCACTTAGGAAAAGGTGTTAGGGAGCTTTATGCAGAGTATGGTGATATTGGAAGGATTTATGTAACACAGAAGAGGACAGTAAGGTGTAATAAACAAAATAAATCACTTAGGAAAAGGTGTTAGGGAGCTTTATGCAGAGTATGGTGATATTGGAAGGATTTATGTAACACAGAAGAGGACAGTAAGGTGTAATAAACAAAATAAATCACTTAGGAAAAGGTGTTAGGGAGCTTTATGCAGAGTATGGTGATATTGGAAGGATTTATGTAACACAGAAGAGGACAGTAAGGTGTAAGAAACAAAATAAATCACTTAGGTAAAGGTGTTAGGGAGCGGTTTGTATACAGCTGGTATACACACGAAAGTGACCACCCTCCCACACCCCTGAGTAGCATTATATGGGCAAAAAGATAGATAGATAGATAGACAGATAGATGGATAGATAGATAGACAGAGTGATAGAGAGAGAGAGAGAGGGCGGCGACCCCTAGGTAAAGCCGGTACACTGGATCACAACTACCCCCCCCTCTCACTCACACACACACACACACACACACACACACACATACACACACACACACAATCAGCTTCCCTCCTACGCTACTCTCTCTCTCTCGAACGCTGAGTTAACATAATAACACTGGAATATGATGCTAGTCACGAAGAAGTGCTGTGGAAAGGATGTGGAAGCGTTGCTATCTTCATGTTTGCTCTCTCTCTCTCTCTCTCTCTCTCTCTCTCTCTCTCTCTCTCTCTCTCTCTCTCTCTCTCTCTCTCATGGACAAAAGCGAATATGGAGAGAGAGAGAGAGAGAGTAGCGTATGTGTGTGTGTGTGTGTGTGTGTGTGTGTGTGTGTGTGTGTGTGTGTGTGTGTGTGTGTGTGTGTGAGAGAGAGAGAGTTATCCAGTAAAGGACGGGTCTTATCGTTGACTATACTCATTTGTCATGCAACACACATACATACGTACATACACACACACACATACATACATACACACAAACACACACATACATATATACATACATACATATAAATACCTGCACACACATACATACATACACATACATACACACGGACATACATGAATACACATACATACATACACACACACACACACATACATACACACATTCAGTTCGATTCCCCAACATACACATACATACATACAGGAGCGGCAGCTACATACACACATATATATAGGGTATACATACATAAATATACACACAAGATACGTACATACAAGTCCACATATATATACATACATACACAAATACATACACACGGTACACACATACATACATATACACATACAAATGAGACGGTAAACACACACACACACACACACACACACACACACACACACACACACACGAATGACACGTACACAGATACATACATACATGTTTTTCCTTGCTCTCCTGCCCCCCCCGTGTGTGTGTGTGTGTGTGTGTGTGTGTGTGTGTGTGTGTGCGCGCGAAGAGGATGTGAAGGAAGACAGTGCTATCACAATGGGTCGTAAAACACACACACACACACACACACACATACACACACACACACACAGCCTAGACACATTCACATACATACACAGATAGACACACACACACACACACACACATACATTCATACATATACATCGACACACATACATACATACATATACACACACACTGAGACGCACATACATACAAACACACACACAATATCTCTAACACACACACACACATAAACACATACTACTCTCTCTCTCCCACACACACACACACACACACACACACACACACACTTTAAGACATTAGGATAAAATTACACAAAACAAATCACTAAAAAAAATGTGTTAGGGGATTTATGTGCCTTGCAAAATCTTATATGTAACGAAGAATGCTCCCTTCCTCCTAGCACTTCTTCGTGACTAGTAATAATAATAATAATAATAATAATAATAATAATAACAGTAGTAGTAGTAATAATAATAATAATAATAATAATAATAATAATAATTTCTATACTCCCGTCACCTTAACTTGGCCCAGATTTCCGTCCATTTGCAGCTTAATTCTCCCTCCTCTTCCTCCTCCTCGTCCTCCTCGTCCTCCTCCTCCTCTTCCTCCTCCTCCTCCTCCTCCCAAAATACCTCCTTTGTTCCACGGTAAACTCTTCCTCCCGCCTGTGTCTATTGGCAAACACTACCTGCCCCCTCCCTCTCTCTCCTTTCTTCATATCCTCCCTCCTTCCCTCCATTCTCTCCTTCCTTTCCTCCCTCCCTCCTCTCTCTCTCTCTCTCCTTCCTCCATTTCCTCCCTCCCTCCTCCCTCTCTCTCTCCTTTCTCTGTTCTCTCCTTCCTTTCCTCCTCTCTCTCTCTCTCTCCTTTCTCCATTTCCTCCCCTCCATTCTCTCCTTCCTTTCCTCCCTCTCTCTCTCCTTTCTCCATTCTCTCCTTCCTTTCCTCCCTCCCTCCCCTCTCTCTCTCTCTCCTTTCTCCATTCTCTCCTTCCTTTCCTCCCTCCCTCCTCTCCCTCTCTCTCTCTCCTTTCTCCATTTCCTCCCTCCTTCCCTCCATTCTCTCCTTCCTTTCCTCCTCTCTCTCTCTCTCTCTCTCCTTTCTCCATTCTCTCCCTATATTTCGTCCTCATTTCCTCCCTCCTTCCCTCCTCTCTCTCTCTCTCTCTCCTCTCCTTACTTCCCTCCCTCCCTCCTTCCCTCCCCTCCCTCCCTCTCTCTCTCTTCCCTCCCTCCCTCGGTATTCTACTTAATGCCGCAGCGCAGATAGGGTAGGTGGTTCCTTAATACATTTCCCTAGGCGATTTAGTCTGGAGTATATAAATGGTGAATGATGATGATAATAATAATAATAATAATAATAATAATAATAATAATAATAATAATACAACTTAAACAGATAGATAGATAGATAGACAGACAGACAGATAGATAGATAAATTCAATACTCACAGGTGTCCTAATTAGTCCAATTTTACCTGAGAGAGAATATCTATCAGAAATTGAGTGTATCTATCTATCTATCTGTCTAATCTATTTGTTTATCTATCTATCTATCTATCGACCGATCCATCCATCTATCTATCTATCTACGTGTCATAATGTTCTGAAGTAAAAAGTAGGCAGCACTACATCAAGTGAGTGGATGGTGGTGAGAAATAGGAAGAGAGGAGGACAGGCACAGAAAAAGAATGATAAAGGCTAAGGAAGAAGTAGGCAGCACTACATCAAGTGAGTGGATGATGGTGAGAAATAGGAAGAGAGGAGGACAGGCACAGAAAAAGAATGATAAAGGCTAAGGAAGAAGTAGGCAGCACTACATCAAGTGAGTGGATGGTGGTGAGAAATAGGAAGAGAGGAGGACAGGCACAGAAAAAGAATGATAAAGGCTAAGGAAGAAGTAGGCAGCACTACATCAAGTGAGTGGATGATGGTGAGAAATAGGAAGAGAGGAGGACAGGCACAGAAAAAGAATGATAAAGGCTAAGGAAGAAGTAGGCAGCACTACATCAAGTGAGTGGATGATGGTGAGAAATAGGAAGAGAGGAGGACAGGCACAGAAAAAGAATGATAAAGGCTAAGGAAGAAGTAGACAGCACTACATCAAGTGAGTGGATGATGGTGAGAAATAGGAAGAGAGGAGGACAGGCACAGAAAAAGAATGATAAAGGCTAAGGAAGAAGTAGGCAGCACTACATCAAGTGAGTGGATGATGGTGAGAAATAGGAAGAGAGGAGGACAGGCACAGAAAAAGAATGATAAAGGCTAAGGAAGAAGTAGGCAACACTACATCAAGTGAGTGGATGATGGTGAGAAATAGGAAGAGAGGAGGACAGGCACAGAAAAAGAATGATAAAGGCTAAGGAAGAAGTAGGCAGCACTACATCAAGTGAGTGGATGATGGTGAGAAATAGGAAGAGAGGAGGACAGGCACAGAAAAAGAATGATAAAGGCTAAGGAAGAAGTAGGCAGCACTACATCAAGTGAGTGGATGATGGTGAGAAATAGGAAGAGAGGAGGACAGGCACAGAAAAAGAATGATAAAGGCTAAGGAAGAAGTAGGCAGCACTACATCAAGTGAGTGGATGATGGTGAGAAATAGGAAGAGAGGAGGACAGGCACAGAAAAAGAATGATAAAGGCTAAGGAAGAAGTAGGCAGCACTACATCAAGTGAGTGGATGATGGTGAGAAATAGGAAGTGAGGACAGACACAGAATGATAAAGGCTAAGGAAGAAGTAGACAGCACTACATCAAGTGAGTGGATGGTGGTGTGAAATACGAAGTGAGGACAGACACAGAATGATAAAGGCTAAGGAAGAAGTAGGCAGCACTACACACACACACACACACACACACACACACACACACACACACACACACACACACACACACACACACACACACACATTTTTACACATACATACATATTTTACATACATACGTATACTGTACACAAACATACACATACACATCCATTCATACACACACACGCGCACGCACACATATACATTATACAGGCATACACACAGACACATACATACATACATATACACACATTTTACACACACACATAACTAGTTTACATACATACATATACACACAAGCATACACACACACATTTTACATACACACAAAAACATACATACATACATACATCCTCCCTCTCTCTCTCTCTCTCTCTCTCTCTCTCTAAACACTATAGCCTTAATGATCCCAATTAGAGGCAAGCGAGTAATTAGGTCACTGTAATTATATGCCTGACCTAC
>NC_137070.1:5348295-5355795 GCF_032717465.1 Coenobita brevimanus | reverse complement strand
AGCCATCTCACACACACACATACATATACACACGCACATACACAAATACATTCACACACACAGACATATACACACACATACACACATGCATACACACACACACACACATTCATATATACATACACACAGTCATCATACATATACATACATACATATACACACATATACATACATACATATACACATACTATACACACACATATACATACATACATATACACACACATAAACATACATACATACATACATACACATACATATATACATACACATACATACATACATATATTAATGCACATACAGTCACCACACACACACACACACACGCATACATATATACAGTATCCATCCATACATACACACACACACACACACACACACACTGCCACCACAACTACCACCATAACCACAACCACAATCTAGGCTAACCACACCCCAACCACAATCGCTACCACAACTACCACAATCACCACTACCACGAAACTACATCATCGTTATTCACCTCAGATCCTCTCTCTCTCTCTCTCTCTCTCTCTCTCACAGCACTTCTTCGTGACTAGCATAGTTTGTCTAATAGCTTCCTTCCTTCTCTCTCTCTCTCTCTCTCTCTCTCTCTGTCTATCTATCTATCTATCACTGTCTGTCTATCTATCTATCTATCTAACAGTGTGTGTGTGTGTGTGTGTGTGTGTGTGTGTGTGTGTGTGTGTGTGCATGCAGTGTATGTATATAATGTATGTACGTATGTGTGTGTACGTGTCTGTGTCTGTGTATCTATGTGTATGTACCGGGTATATATGTGTGTGCATCCTGTGTGTGTATGTATGTATGTGTGTACGTGTAGCCTATGTATGTATGTAATGTACATATGTGTGTACGTGTAGCCTATGTATGTACGTATGTATGTGTGTACGTGTAGCCTATGTATGCACGTATGTATGTATGTGTGTACGTGTAGCCTATGTATGTATGTAATGTATATATGTGTACGTAAGTGTGTGTACGTGTAGCCTATGTATGTACGTGTAGCCTATGTATGTATGTAATGTATATATGTGTACGTAAGTGTGTGTACGTGTAGCCTATGTATGTATGTAATGTATATATGTGTACGTAAGTGTGTGTACGTGTGGCCTATGTATGTACGTGTAGCCTATGTATGTATGTAATGTATATATGTGTACGTAAGTGTGTGTACGTGTAGCCTATGTATGTACGTGTAGCCTATGTATGTATGTAATGTATATATGTGTACGTAAGTGTGTGTGCGTGTAGCCCGTGTGCGTATAGCCTATGTACGTATTCTCTTCCTACACTAACAGGCGTGAAAAAAATTACTTAAGAAAATATGAAGGTGGAGGAAAGGAGGGAATGTGGAGGAAAGGAGGGAATGTGGAGGAAAGGAGGGAATGTGGAGGAAAGGAGGGAATGTGGAGGAAAGGAGAGAATGTGGAGGAAAGGAGAGAATGTGGAGGAAAGGAGAGAATGTGGAGGAAAGGAGAGAATGTGGAGGAAAGGAGAGAATGTGGAGGAAAGGAGAGAATGTGGAGGAAAGGAGAGAATGTGGAGGAAAGGAGAGAATGTGGAGGAAAGGAGAGAATGTGGAGGAAAGGAGAGAATGTGGAGGAAAGGAGAGAATGTGGAGGAAAGGAGAGAATGTGGAGGAAAGGAGAGAATGTGGAGGAAAGGAGAGAATGTGGAGGAAAGGAGAGAATGTGGAGGAAAGGAGAGAATGTGGAGGAAAGGAGGGAATGTGGAGGAAAGGAGAGAATGTGGAGGAAAGGAGGGAATGTGGAGGAAAGGAGAGAATGTGGAGGAAAGGAGAGAATGTGGAGGAAAGGAGGGAATGTGGAGGAAAGGAGGGAATGTGGAGGAAAGGAGGGAATGTGGAGGAGAGGAGGGAATGTGGAGGAAAGGAGGGAATGTGGAGGAGAGGAGGGAATGTGGAGGAAAGGAGGGAATGTGGAGGAAAGGAGGGAATGTGGAGGGAAGGAGGGAATGTGGAGGAAAGGAGGGAATGTGGAGGAAAGGAGGGAATGTGGAGGAAAGGAGGGAATGTGGAGGAAAGGAGGGAATGTGGAGGGAAGGAGGGAATGTGGAGGAAAGGAAGGAATGTGGAGGAGAGGAGGGAATGTGGAGGAGAGGAGGGAATGTGGAGGAGAGGAGGGAATGTGGAGGAAAGGAGGGAATGTGGAGGGAAGGAGGGAATGTGGAGGAAAGGAGGGAATGTGGAGGAAAGGAGGGAATGTGGAGGAAAGGAGGGAATGTGGAGGAAAGGAGGGAATGTGGAGGAAAGGAGGGAATGTGGAGGAAAGGAGGGAATGTGGAGGAGAGGAAGGAATGTGGAGGAGAGGAGGGAATGTGGAGGAGAGGAGGGAATGTGGAGGAAAGGAGGGAATGTGGAGGGAAGGAGGGAATGTGGAGGAAAGGAGGGAATGTGGAGGAAAGGAGGGAATGTGGAGGAAAGGAGGGAATGTGGAGGAAAGGAGGGAATGTGGAGGAAAGGAGGGAATGTGGAGGAAAGGAGGGAATGTGGAGGAAAGGAGGGAATGTGGAGGGAAGGAGGGAATGTGGAGGAAAGGAAGGAATGTGGAGGGAAGGAGGGAATGTGGAGGGAAGGAGGGAATGTGGAGGAAAGGAGGGAATGTGGAGGAAAGGAGGGAATGTGGAGGAAAGGAGGGATTGTGGAGGAAAGGAGGGAATGTGGAAGAGAGGAGGGAATGTGGAGGAAAGGAGGGAATGTGGAGGAAAGGAGGGAATGTGGAGGAAAGGAGGGAATGTGGAGGGAATGTGGAGGAAAGGAGGGAATGTGGAGGAGAGGAGGGAATGTGGATAGTAGTACAGTATTTTGCGTTAGAGTCAGACAGGTAATCGGTGGTTTATGACAAAGCCCCAAGCTCTGAAACAACAAATGCATAGAATAGTACAAACATCAATCAGTACAAACGTTACAACAACACATACCACTACTTTGACACTTAGAGAAAAGGGAAGGTCACAGCAAAACATGAATCTGGTCAAGAAAGCAGGAGCATTGGCTGGTGCTTTAATAACTCTCAAGAAAGATCCTCCGGTGTCGTACGAACCGTAGGTGGAAAGGTAACACTGATAGCCGCTACCTGTGATGTCGGGGCATTAATCTACCACGAAATACCTGTCCGGAATGTCACCCAGTAGATCTTTAATGATTTTCTAACATCCCTTGCTGGTATTCTCGACCAGGAAGACGCTCTTGTCATCCTGGATAAGGCTCCGTGCCACCGCCATGCTGCACAGTCCACGCCCAACCACCACCACCACCACATTCACCACATCTTAACCCCTGCCACCCTGAAGCATCTCCTCAACAACACGCGCACGTAATCTCTAAAGCTTATCATTTAAACAACCTTTCCTTTGCATTTAACACTACATACAGGTGTTTAGTAATTCTATATTAATTGGTATTATACATTGTACACTTCAGATGGTTTAATTAGGTTTATATTGATCGAATATAATTTACAAGTGTGGATATAATGTATTTTAGTGTCTTTGATAATGGTCTATGTCGATGTATTTCGTAGCTTTGTTCTTATCTAACCTGTAATTATGTGTAGTTATATTAATGGTGACCGCTGTTGTTCTAGTAGTAGTAGTAGTAGTAATAATAATAATAATAATAATAATAATAATAGGGGAATAATAATGATAATAATAATAATAATAATAATAATAATAATAATAATAATAATAATAGCACAAAAGCAGTAGTAGTAGTACTAATAGTAGTAGTAGTAGTAGTAATAGTAGTAGTAGTAGTAGTAATAATAATAATAATATTAATAATAATTAATAGAGAGAGAGAGACAGACAGACAGACAGACAGACAGACAGACAGAGATGAACGGGGCAGTAAGAAGATGAGGGAGAGAGAGTCAGGAACAAGTAGTATCTCTAAGTGTCTTACGACCTATACAAGTTTAATGGAGAGAGAGAGAGAGAGAGAGTCCCATTGTAGTTCGTTCAAGGTGAGACGCTTACCCCCCTCCCACCCTCTCTCTCTCCTCCCCCCCTCCCTCCCTCCCTCTCTCTCTCACTCCCTCCCTCCCTCCAACCATTTCCTTCCCCAACCCCTCCCTCCGTGTGCACCTATGTATGTATGTATACCTGTGTATGTATGTGTGTGTATGTATGTATCTAGTTTGTATGTATGTGCGTGTGTGTACAAATGTATGTATGTATGTATGTGTGTATGTAAGTGTATGTATGTATGTATGTACGTGTATAAATGTATGTATGTACGTGTGTATGTAAGTGTATACATGTATGTAGGCTACGTATGTAGGTATATGTATGTATGTATGTACGTTATGCTTCTGTGTCTGTATGTATGTACCGGTATGACTATGTGTACCGCTATGTATGTATGTATGTATGTATGTATATCAAAACACATGGAGCAATAAGGGTCAAAATCCCGACCTATGCCCTGTAATTCTAACCTTTATCCTACCATACTCTAGATCGAATCCCATCCTTGCGTGACCCTCAACCTTTCCACACAGGTCGAAACCAGATAATTAAACCTTGCTCGCTCTCTCTCTCTCTCTCTCTCTCTCACACACACACACACACACACACACACACACACACACACATACACACAAACACATACATACACATACACAGGCAGACCCACATACACACATACATATGTACACACACACACACACACACACACACACATATACACATACACAGACTGAGACACGCACATATATACATACATATACATAAACACACACACACACACACACACACACATACACTTCATTCACGGTACCTTCTCTGTTCGGAAGACCTTTTCAAATAATACTTGTCCTTGTAAAACACACACACACACACACACACACACACACACACACACACGAGAGAGAGAGAGAGAGAGCTATGTTACTCCTCCACACCCTCAGCACCTTTCTCATTGTGACTCATTCTGTCTGTCTGTCTGTCTCTCTCTCGTGCTTCCTCCTCTCCTCCGCTCTCGTCAATTTCCTTCCTGTTGCACACCTGCTCTCTCTCTCATCCTTTCCACAGCACTTCTTCGTGACTAGCATCATATTCTAGTGTTAATCTACTGTTACAACTCAGCATTCGAGAGAGAGAGAGAGAGAGAGAGAGAGAGAGAGAGAGAGAGAGTTTCCATGACATTTCTAACCTTCAATTATTATTATTATTATTATTATTATTATTGCTGCTAGTCACGAAGAAGTGCTGTGGAAAGATGAAGATTTAATACTGATATCTCTTTATCTATCTATATATATATTTATCTATCTACCTATCCATTTATCTATCTATTGCCAGACGCCTTAATCCCGTAAGGGGCGGCCACAAACAAATCGCCTCCATGTCGCCCTGTCCCCCGCCATTTCACTGCCCTGCTCCCAGCTCACACCCCCCTCTCTCATATACCTCTCCACCCCATCCCTCCATCTCATCCTCGGCCTCCCCCTCCCTCTCACTCATACCCTTCTAGTCATCCTCCACCACCCCTGTGTGTGTGTGTGTGTGTGTGTGTGTGTGTGTGTGTTGGCCTGCACTTCTGAATTACCGGTTTGCTTGTGGTTGACGCACACACACACACACACACACACACACACACACACACACACACATACACACACACACACATACACACACACACACATACACCGTTAGTCAGGTAAGCAGAGGCGGTATCAGGAACACCGCCCTACACTTAACCACACCACCACACCACACCACACTACACCACACCACACCACACCACACCTCACCACACGACACACCACACCACACCACACCACACCACACTACACCACACCACACCACACCACACCACACCACACACCACAGCAAGTCTGGAAGTCTCTCTCTCTCTCTCTCTCTCTCTCTATCTATCTATCTATCTTTGCCTGTCTCACACTTTCAATCTATCTATCTATCTATCTATCTATCTGCTTCTATCTGTCTATAAGAGTTGTCTGAAGGATGAGTCGGTTAATGGAAGGAAATAAGGACGAAATGCAACCTGGGGGGGGGAGGAAAGCACAAGAAGGCTTAGAGAGAGAGAGAGAGAGAGAGAGAGTATATGAAGGAAGCTAATTGTGTGTGTGTGTGTGTGTGTGTGTGTGTGTGTGTGTGTGTGTGTGTGTGAGAGAGAGAGAGAGAGAGAGAGAGAGAGAAACATGAACGGAAAATAATAATAATAATAATAATGTTGGCGACTTAACAACTCTTCCTTAGCGATTTAGTCCTCATATATCAATATTAAAATTCTAAATAAGGGAGAACTAAAAAATAAAGAGGTTAAAGGAATATGCTAGGGATTGATGAAGAATAAATCAATCAGGAAGAGGTGTTAGGGAAGCCTGTGGCGGCTGGGATTATCACTACACACGTGATAGGCACTGGCTTCACGCACACCATGTACGGTTACACACACGTACATACATACACACGTACACACCTAAGTACACACATTCTGTCCACACATCTAAACACAAACATACACACACACACACATACATACATACATACACACAGGCACACATACATACATACACAGGTACACACACATACATACACAGTACATACCATTACACACAAACACACATACACACACCTCTTCCTACACACTTCTCTCCATTCCTACCTACCTCCCCCTACCATCTCTCTCTCTCTCTCTCTCTCTCTCTCTCTCTCTCTCTCTATCTATCTATCTATCTCTATCTCTCTCTCTCTCTATCTATCTATCTATCCATCCATCTCTCTCTCTCTCTCTACATATATATATCATTAGAGACAATCAGGAGAGAGTAAGGTCAGAGGAAGTGAGAGAGAGAGAGAGAGAGAGAGAGAGAGAGAGAGAGAGAGAGAGAGAGAGAGCTGTGGCCTAGATATCGTTACACTCTCAATACCGTTATTAAAGGACCACGTGTTTTTTAAATTCAAATTAGTGTGATTTAAATGAAGGAGTAACGTTAAGTCTCTAACGGTATCTCCCATCTACACACACACACACACACACACACACACACACACACAGGCATTTATACGAACACACATATACATAAACACACACACACACACAAAGGCACGTACATGAACACACATAGGCCTACATACATAAGCACACACACACACACACACACACACACACGCATATATACTAACACATACATACATAAGCACACACACACACAGGCATACATACGAACACACACACACACACACACGCATATATACTAACATACATACATAAGCACACACACACACACACGCATATATACTAACATACATACATAAGCACACACACACACACACACACACGCATATATACTAACATACATACATAAGTTCACACACACACACACACACACACACACACATATATATATATACTAACACATACATACATAAGCACACACACACACACACACACACGCATATATACTAACATACATACACACACAC
>NC_137070.1:5335795-5340795 GCF_032717465.1 Coenobita brevimanus | reverse complement strand
AGAGAGAGAGAGAGAGAGAGAGAGAGAGAAAATCATCATTGTAAGGTGAGCAGAGAGAGAGAGAATTATCGTAAAGGTGTACAGAGAGAGAGAGAGAGAGAGAGAGAGAGAGAGAGAGACAAAATTATCATTGTAAGGTGAGCAGAGAGAGAGAGAATTATCGTAAAGGTGTACAGAGAGAGAGAGAGAGAGAGAGAGAGAGAGAGAGAGAGACAAAATTATCATTGTAAGGTGAGCAGAGAGAGAGAATTATCGTAAAGGTGTACAGAGAGAGAGAGAGAGAGAGAGAGAGAGAGAGAAAATTATCATTGTAAGGTGAGCAGAGAGAGAGAGAATTATCGTAAAGGTGTACAGAGAGAGAGAGAGAGAGAGAGAGAGAGAGAGAGAAAATTATCGTTGTAAGGTGAGCAGAGAGAGAGAGAATTATCGTAAAGGTGTACAGAGAGAGAGAGAGAGAGAGAGAGAGAGAGAGAGAATATTTATTGTTGTAAAGGTCTAGAGAGAGAGAGAGAGAGAGAGAGAGAGAATATTTATTGCTGTAAAGGTCTAGAGAGAGAGAGAGAGAGAGAGAGAGAGAATATTTATTGTTGTAAAGGTCTAGAGAGAGAGAGAGAGAGAGAGAGAGAGAGAGAGAGAGAGAATATTTATTGTTGTAAAAGTCTAGAGAGAGAGAGAGAGAGAGAGAGAGAGAGAGAGAATATTTATTGTTGTAAAAGTCTAGAGAGAGAGAGAGAGAGAGAGAGAGAGAGAGAGAGAGAGAATATTTATTGCTGTAAAGGTCTAGAGAGAGAGAGAGAGAGAGAGAGAGAATCTTTATTGTTGTAAAGGTCTAGAGAGAGAGAGAGAGAGAGAGAGTCATATCACAACCTTGGCAACGCTGACTTTCTCTCCATCCCTCCCTTCTCTCTCTCTCTCTCTCTCTCTCTCGTCTCACCTGAGCTAGTTCGCGTGCTTCCCGGGAGAGGGCAGCATGACGCGGCACCCAAACACTCCCCTAACACCTTTCCCTTAGCGATTTTGGCAGTAGTGGTGTTGGTGGTAGTAGTAGCAGCAAATGTATAGTAGTAGTAGTAGTAGCAGTCACGAAGAAGTGCTATGGAAAGGATGTAGAAGATAGTCACGAAGAAGTGCTATGGAAAGGATGTAGAATATGATGCTAGTCACGAAGAAGTGCTATGGAAAGGATGTAGAATATGATGCTAGTCACGAAGAAGTGCTGTGGAAAGGATGTAGAAGAGGATGCTAGTCACGAAGAAGTGCTATGGAAAGGATGTAGAAGAGGATGCTAGTCACGAAGAAGTGTTGTGGAAAGGATGTAGAAGAGGATGCTAGTCACTAAGAAGTGCTATGGAAAGGATGTAGAATAGGATGCTAGTCACGAAGAAGTGCTATGGAAAGGATGTAGAATAGGATGCTAGTCACGAAGAAGTGCTATGGAAAGGATGTAGAAGAGGATGCTAGTCACGAAGAAGTGGTATGGGTAGGATACAGAGTCATAGCATTGTTATTCGCCTCTAAAATATGATGCTAGTCACGAAGAAGTGCTATGGGTAGGATACAGAGTCATAGCATTGTTTTTCGCCTCTAAAATATGATGCTAGTCACGAAGAAGTGCTATGGGTAGGATACAGAGTCATAGCATTGTTATTCGCCTCTAAAATATGATGCTAGTCACGAAGAAGTGCTACAGAAAAGATAGAGCGCCGAAAAGCTAGTTCAAAGTTCAAAATATATACGTTAACGCTTTCAGTTACGGTATCATAGAAAACGGATTCTTATTAGGCCATTATAGAAAACTGATGATTTTTATGGGTAACTCTGCTATTTTTTTCTGATTTATTTAATGGCTTCGTCTATCTATCTATCTATTGCCAGACGCCTCAATCCCGTACGGGGTGGCCACAAACAAATCGCCTCCACGTCGCCCTGTCCCCCGCCATTTCACTGCCCCGCTCCCAGCTCACACCCCCCTCTCTCATATACCTCTCCACCCCATCCCTCCATCTCATCCTCGGCCTCCCCCTCCCTCTCCCCCCCTCCACTTCCCTCACATACACTCCTCGTCAGTCTCTCACCCTCCTTCGTTATTAGGGTAAAAAATTATAAAAGAAGCTCCCTAACACATTTTCCTTAGCGCTTTATTTTGGATATCAGTGGTTAATAACAATCTGTACTAGACACAAAATAAATCACTTAGGAAATGGTGTTAGGGAGCTTTATGCAGAGTATGGTGACACTGGGTAGGATACTATACGCAAAATAAATCACTTAGGAAATGGTGTTAGGGAGCTTTATGCAGAGTATGGTGACACTGGAAGGGTTAAGGTAACACAGATGACAATTGGATAAAATAAGCAAAACAATTCGCTTATGGAAGGGTGTTAAGGAGCTCTCAGCAGATTAGGGCGATATTGGAAGGATTTATGTAGGGGAAGAGGACAGCAAGGTGTGATAACCGGAATAAATCACTTAGGAAAAGATGTTAGGGAGCTTCAAGACCGCGAAAAAAAAAAAAAACTGTATTCTAGTACGGTTAGGAAGCTTACTTAACACCTCTTCCTTACCGATTTATTCTTCGTTACAAAATTCACGTGTTATTCAATCTATGTCGATTTTGGAAAGACATAAGCAAACCAGGGGATATTAATCAGTCGGGAATAAATCGCTAAGGAACAGGTGTTAGGGAGACGAAATTACGGGCGAAAATACCTGGACGAAATAATTAATGAACTTACCTGAGTGTGTCTCGCCACTTTCGCACCTGTCGCATCGCCATTCGTGTTGTCCCCTCTTAAGTGGTTTAGTCTGTACCAATCCTTCACTTCTGATACTTTCACGGTTACACAGATACACAGACACTTCATGCACTAATCTGAGAGGCCTGTAGACCGTAACACCTCTCAATAACCGACTAATCCCAAGAAATTCGTGGTGTCTTTGAGTTGGTAATGCATCTCCTTTTAAAATCCATATATATCACTGTTTTGCCACCAGCCACGGTTACATAGATACACAGACACTTCATGCACTTATCTGTGAGGCCTGTAGACCGTAACACCTCTCAATAACCGATTAATCCCAAGAAATTCGTGGTGTCTTTGAGTTAGTACTGCATCACCATCTCATCTCACTTCCTTTTAAAATCCATATATATCACTGTTTTGCCACCAGCCACGGTTACATAGATACACAGACACTTCATGCACTTATCTGTGAGGCCTGTAGACCGTAACACCTCTCAATAATCGACTAATCCCAAGAAATTCGTAGAGTCTTTGAACGACTCACCGCCTCCCGCACCAAATGTAAACAAAAGGGATGACACGTGTAAAGAAATACACTTATATTTTTAGTTCGAATAAATCGCTTAATGATAAACTTCACGTACAGTAAATATTGCAATGATTATTATTATTATTGCAATTATTATTATTATTATGTAAACATTTATACTCGTCTTCACTGTCACCATCTCGGCATCCCTAACACCTCTTCCTAAGCGATTTATCTTGCTTACTATACCTTACTGTCCTTTATGATACATAAATCCTTCCAATATCACCACACTCTGCATAAACGTCCCCAACACCTACTCCAAAGCGATTTATTTTCCTGATTATGTGTCGCCATAGTCTGTACAAAGCTCCCTAACACCTCTTCCTAAGCGATTTATTTTGCTTACCATACCTTCCTGTCCGTTGTGATATATAAATCCTTCCAATATCACCACACTCTGCATAAAGCTCCCTAACACCGTTTCCTAAGTGATTTATTTTATTACATCTTACTGTCCTACGTGGCGATATAAATCCTTTCAATATCGCCATACTACATGAACGTCCTTAACACCTTCTCCTAAGCGATTTACTTTGCTTAATACTACCCTCGTCATGTAAATCAACCAACCAGAAATAAATCGCCAAGGAAGAGGTGTTAGGGAGCTTGGTGGTAACCATGTCACCAAATAACAGGGTGGAGCCTACTGTGGTGCCCCTGTTGACTGGATGGAGATGCATATGCAGCATCCATCCAGGAACCAAACCTCCAGACCCTTCCCCCCTGCTTGCCTGTGGTTCGTGGGTCTGCTCGGGTGACACCAGGGTTGCAAAGGATAATAAATCAGAAATCCAAGTTTATATTTATTAAGTTACAAAATGTACAATGTTAAGAACACAACAGCAGGGGGTAGTTGCTTGCCTGTGGTTGATGGGTCTGCTCAGCCATGCAAAGGACAATAAATACAAAACCCAAGTCTGCATTAACTTGCCAAATAAACAACGTTAGGGATACGATCGCATTCCCTCTCCTGCAGGGATGGTTGCTTGCCTGTGATTGATGGGCCTGCTCCCCGGCATAACGAATAATTCAGATATCCAAGTGTGTAATGGTTAAGTCACTAAACAAACAGCGTTAAGGATACAATGGCAGTCCACCATCGTCCTCTCAGGGGATAGGGAGGGAGTAACAGAAAATTTTATTTTTTTTAAATGCAAGGAAGAAGGAACCCAAGGCCATGAGCCCTCAAAACTGTTCCTTCCACGAGAAAAACAAAATACAAGAGAGAGCCAAATTCAAGATGCGATCATTTTGAGATGCCTGGACACACTGCGTTTGAAAGACTGGAGATCATAGGCAGCAGGAAATACAGACAGAGGGAGACAGTTCCAGAGTTGACCTGTTGCATAAATGAAGGACTGTGAGTAACGGTTAACTCTTGCATTAGAGAGTTGGACAGAAAAGGGATGAGAGTTTGCTGCCAGACGGGTGCTACGTAGAGGTGGAGGGATGCAAGCAGACAGTTCAGAGGAGCAGTGACCATTGAAGTAGCGACAGAAAAGAGATAAAGATGCAACAGTGCAGCAAAGAGACAGAGGTTGAAGGGAGTCAGTAAGAGGAGGAGAGTTAATGAGATGAAAAGCCTTTGACTCCACCATCCACTCACTTGATGTAGTGCTGCCTACTTCTTCCTTAGCCTTTATCATTCTTTTCCTGTGCCTGTC
>NC_137070.1:5323295-5325795 GCF_032717465.1 Coenobita brevimanus | reverse complement strand
ATAAATCCTTCCAATATCACCATACTCTGCATAAAGTTCCCTAACACCTTTTCCTAAGTGATTTATTTGGTTTATTACACCTTACTGTCCTCTTCTGTGTTACATAAATCCTTCCAATATCACCATACTCTGCATAAAGCTCCCTAACACCTTTTCCTAAGTGATTTATTTTGTTTATTACACCTTACTGTCCTCTTCTGTGTTACATAAATCCTTCCAATATCACCATACTCTGCATAAAGCTCCCTAACACCTTTTCCTAAGTGATTTATTTGGTTTATTACACCTTACTGTCCTCTTCTGTGTTACATAAATCCTTCCAATATCACCATACTCTGCATAAAGCTCCCTAACACCTTTTCCTAAGTGATTTATTTGGTTTATTACACCTTACTGTCCTCTTCTGTTACATAAATCCTTCCAATATCACCATACTCTGCATAAAGCTCCCTAACACCTTTTCCTAAGTGATTTATTTTGTTTATTACACCTTACTGTCCTCTTCTGTGTTACATAAATCCTTCCAATATCACCATACTCTGCATAAAGCTCCCTAACACCTTTTCCTAAGTGATTTATTTTGTTTATTACACCTTACTGTCCTCTTCTGTGTTACATAAATCCTTCCAATATCACCATACTCTGCATAAAGCTCCCTAACACCTTTTCCTAAGTGATTTATTTTGTTTATTACACCTTACTGTCCTCTTCTGTGTTACATAAATCCTTCCAATATCACCATACTCTGCATAAAGCTCCCTAACACCTTTTCCTAAGTGATTTATTTTGTTTATTACACCTTACTGTCCTCTTCTGTGTTACATAAATCCTTCCAATATCACCATACTCTGCATAAAGCTCCCTAACACCTTTTCCTAAGTGATTTATTTTGTTTATTACACCTTACTGTCCTCTTCTGTGTTACATAAATCCTTCCAATATCACCATACTCTGCACAAAGCTCCCTAACACCTTTTCCTAAGTGATTAATTTTGTTTATTACACCTTACTGTCCTCTTCTGTGTTACATAAATCCTTCCAATATCACCATACTCTGCATAAAGCTCCCTAACACCTTTTCCTAAGTGATTTATTTGGTTTATTACACCTTACTGTCCTCTTCTGTGTTACATAAATCCTTCCAATATTAAAACACACACACACACACACACACACACCTCCCCTCCCTTTCCTCCAATCCCTCCCATCTCTCTCTCACTTCTTACCCCTTCCCTCACGCACACGTACACACAATCCCCATCACGTACACACAAACGTACACAGACTTACCTTGGTCACAAACGCGTACATGGCCACGTGTAGGTTAGGGCGCAGCCTCACTGGCCGAATAAACGCTTTACTTGTGGAGCATCTCGACCCTCTACGGAGAGTCCCTTGTGGAATCATAAACCCTGTAGATAGATAGATAGATAGATGGATGGATAGATGGATAGATAAATAGATAGATGGAAAGATAGATGGATAGATAGATAGATAGATAGATGGATAGATAGATAGATGGATAGATAGATGGATAGATAGATAGATGGATAGATAGATAGATGGATTGATAGATAGATGGATAGATGGATAGATAGATAGATGGATAGATAGATAGATGGATAGATAGATGGATAGATAGATAGATGGACTGATACATAGATATATATAGATAGGTAGAAAGGCTGGCTGATAGATAGACAGATAGATAGATAGATGGATAGATAGATGGATAGATAGATAGATAGACAGATAGATGGATAGATAGATGGATAGATAGATGGATAGATGGATAGATAGATGGATAGATAGATGGATAGATAGATAGACTGATACATAGATATATATAGATAGGTAGAAAGGATGGCTGATATAGACAGATAGACAGATAATGGATAGATAGACATACATACATACAGCAGATAGATAGACAGATAGATAGATACATACGGCAGATAGATGGATAGATAGATAGATAGATGGATAGAGAGAGAGAGAGAGAGAGACAGACAGACAGACAGACAGACAAATAGACAGATAGATCCACCTACCCATCCATCCACTCACCTGTTTGATCTTCGGCATTCTAATCACAGTTTTAATATCACTCAATGCAATCCATCTCACTACGTATATTTCTATCTATCTGTACTTCACCCATCCTTCTATCTATCTATCCACCAACCTACCCACCTATTCTTCATCTATCCAGCTATCTATCTACCCAGCCATCCACTCACCGGTTTGATATTCGGCATTGTAATCGCGGTTTTCGTAGCCCATCTCCACGCCCGCCTCAACGAACGCCGTGGCCAGGGGGGTCCTCCATGGCGCCTCCTGTACCGTTAAATACCCGCCAGTACTGTGGTATTTGACTGTGGAGAATAATAATAATAATAATAATAATAATGATGATGATGATAATGGCAGTAGCAGTAGTAGTAGTAGTAATAATAATAATAGTAATAGTAGTAGTAGTAGTAGTAGTAGTAGTAATAAT
>NC_137070.1:5305795-5310795 GCF_032717465.1 Coenobita brevimanus | reverse complement strand
GGTGAAGTGCTTGAAAGGGTACAGCAGGGAAGAAAGGTTGCTGGTTCCTTGAAAGCAGTGATAAGAAACAGGGAAGTGAGCATGGAAGTGAAAAAGTTACTACATGACAGTATTGTGATACCAACTGTAACGTATGGAAGTGAAGCTTGGACCTTGTTGGAAGGACACAAGTCAAGAGTGAGAGCAGTGGAAATGAGTTATTTAAGAGGAGCCTGTGGAGTCACATGGAGAGAGAGGCTGACAAATGAGGATATAAAGGAGCGTTGTGGTGTGGATGTGGATGTGATAGGAAGCGTTATGAGGAACACACTGAGGTGGTTTGGCCATGTGGAGAGGATGGAGGGTGAGAGACTGACGAGGAGAGTGTATGTGAGTGAGGTGGATGTGGAGTTACATGGAGAGACAGGCTGACAAATGAGGATATAAAGGAGCGTTGTGGTGTGGATGTGGATGTGATAGGAAGCGTTATGAGGAACACACTGAGGTGGTTTGGCCATGTGGAGAGGATGGAGGGTGAGAGACTGACGAGGAGAGTGTATGTGAGTGAGGTGGATGTGGAGTTACATGGAGAGACAGGCTGACAAATGAGGATATAAAGGAGCGTTGTGGTGTGGATGTGGATGTGATAGGAAGCGTTAGGAGGAACACACTGAGGTGGTTTGGCCATGTGGAGAGGATGAAGGGTGAGAGACTGACGAGGAGAGTGTATGTGAGTGAGGTGGATGTGGAGTCACATGGAGAGACAGGCTGACAAATGAGGATATAAAGGAGCGTTGTGGTGTGGATGTGGATGTGATAGGAAGCGTTAGGAGGAACACACTGAGGTGGTTTGGCCATGTGGAGAGGATGGAGGGTGAGAGACTGACGAGGAGAGTGTATGTGAGTGAGGTGGATGTGGAGTTACATGGAGAGACAGGCTGACAAATGAGGATATAAAGGAGCGTTGTGGTGTGGATGTGGATGTGATAGGAAGCGTTAGGAGGAACACACTGAGGTGGTTTGGCCATGTGGAGAGGATGGAGGGTGAGAGACTGACGAGGAGAGTGTATGTGAGTGAGGTGGATGTGGAGTTACATGGAGAGACAGGCTGACAAATGAGGATATAAAGGAGCGTTGTGGTGTGGATGTGGATGTGGTAGGAAGCGTTAGGAGGAACACACTGAGGTGGTTTGGCCATGTGGAGAGGATGGAGGGTGAGAGACTGACGAGGAGAGTGTATGTGAGTGAGGTGGATGTGGAGTTACATGGAGAGACAGGCTGACAAATGAGGATATAAAGGAGCGTTGTGGTGTGGATGTGGATGTGATAGGAAGCGTTAGGGGGAACACACTGAGGTGGTTTGGCCATGTGGAGAGGATGGAGGGTGAGAGACTGACGAGGAGAGTGTATGTGAGTGAGGTGGATGTGGAGTTACATGGAGAGACAGACTGACAAATGAGGATATAAAGGAGCGTTGTGGTGTGGATGTGGATGTGATAGGAAGCGTTAGGAGGAACACACTGAGGTGGTTTGGCCATGTGGAGAGGATGGAGGGTGAGAGACTGACGAGGAGAGTGTATGTGAGTGAGGTGGATGTGGAGTTACATGGAGAGACAGGCTGACAAATGAGGATATAAAGGAGCGTTGTGGTGTGGATGTGGATGTGATAGGAAGCGTTAGGAGGAACACACTGAGGTGGTTTGGCCATGTGGAGAGGATGGAGGGTGAGAGACTGACGAGGAGAGTGTATGTGAGTGAGGTGGAGGGGGGAAGAGGGAGGGGGAGGCCGAGGATGAGATGGAGGGATGTGGTGGAGAGGTATATGAGAGAGGGAGGTGTGAGTTGGGAGCAGGGCAGTGAAATGGCGGGGGACAGGGCGACTTGGAGGCAATTTGTTTGTGGCCACCCCAAACGGGATTGAGGCGTCTGGCAATAGATAGATAGATAGATTGTATCATCTAATGGATCATTAAACAGTGATATTGAGGAGAGGATTAGACAGGCTTGGGGAAGAGAGGATTAGACAGCCTTGGGGAAGAGAGGATTAGACAGCCTTGGGGAGGAGAGGATTAGACAGGCTTGGGGAAGAGAGGATTAGACAGGCTTGGGGAAGAGAGGATTAGACAGGCTTGGGGAAGAGAGGATTAGACAGGCTTGGGGAAGAGAGGATTAGACAGCCTTGGGGAAGAGAGGATTAGACAGCCTTGGGGAGGAGAGGATTAGACAGGCTTGGGGAAGAGAGGATTAGACAGCCTTGGGGAAGAGAGGATTAGACAGCCTTGGGGAAGAGAGGATTAGACAGGCTTGGGGAAGAGAGGATTAGACAGCCTTGGGGAAGAGAGGATTAGACAGCCATGGGGAAGAGAGGATTAGACAGCCTTGGGGAGGAGAGGATTAGACAGCCTTGGGGAAGAGAGGATTAGACAGGCTTGGGGAGGAGAGGATTAGACAGCCTTGGGGAAGAGAGGATTAGACAGCCTTGGGGAAGAGAGGATTAGACAGCCATGGGGAAGAGAGGATTAGACAGCCTTGGGGAAGAGAGGATTAGACAGCCTTGGGGAAGAGAGGATTAGACAGCCATGGGGAAGAGAGGATTAGACAGCCATGGGGAAGAGAGGATTAGACAGCCTTGGGGAAGAGAGGATTAGACAGCCTTGGGGAAGAGAGGATTAGACAGCCTTGGGGAAGAGAGGATTAGACAGCCTTGGGGAAGAGAGGATTAGACAGCCTTGGGGCAGAGAGGATTAGACAGCCTTGGGGCAGAGAGGATTAGACAGCCTTGGGGAGGAGAGGATTAGACAGGCTTGGCGAGCTGTTGGAATGTTGAAATCTGTTTGGAACAATAATATGCTTTCGGTACAGACTCAAGTGAAAATGTACAATCCAAGGTTAGACCCATTATAATTTACGGGCATGAGTCCTGGTACAGTACAATTGCAACAGATCAGAGAGTATTAGGATTGGAGAATAAGATACTGAGAAGGATTAAAGTGGCGAGACAGAGTTACAAATGCAAGAGTAAGGGATATTACGAGAGTGGAACCAGTTAATGAATATGTGAGACTGTCTCGCTGGAAGTGGCTGGGGCACATATACAGAAAAGAAGGTAGTTTAATACAGCATGTGAGTGGACGGCAAGAGGAAGAAGAGGCAGAGGTAGGCCGAGGGAAACCTGGTTGAGGACAATGAGAAGAGAAGCAGGAGAGGAGTGTTGGTGGGACCTGAAGGAGATGGCAAGAGACAAATATTGGTGGAGAGAGTTCATTGAGACCCTATGCATCCCATGGTGCCACAGGAAATGATTGATTGATTAATAATAATAATAATAATAATAATAAAAATAATAATAATAATAATAGAATAGTAATAATAATAATAATAATAATAATAATAATAATAATAATAGAATAGTAATAGTAATAATAATAATAATAATAGTAGTAGTAGTAGTAGTAGTAGTAAAAATAATAATAATAATAATAATAAAAATAATAATAATAATAATAATAATAATAATGAAAATAATAATAATAATAATAATAATAATAATAATAATAAAATCGACCCTACTTACTGATAACAAAGTCGTACTCCCGTAACACCTTCTCTTGATTGATTGGTCTGGATTCGGGGTCAATTTCGTCATATTTATAGTACGCGAGGGCTGCGAGGAGGGCGGGCAGGAACCAGACCGTCGCCGATACCACTGAGCCGACGAGGGGCGCCGTGGGAAGGACCAGGCCCGTCATGGTGGCTGGGAGGCTTGAATTTCACCGTCTTTCACCGTCTTTCACCTGTTTTCACCGTCTTTCACCTGTTTTTCACCGTCTTTCACCTGTTTTTCACCGTCTTTCACCTGTTTTTCACCGTCTTTCACCTGTTTTTCACCGTCTTTCACCTGTTTTTCACCGTCTTTCACCTGTTTTTCACCGTCTTTCACCTGTTTTTCACCGTCTTTCACCTGTTTTTCACCGTCTTTCACCTGTTCTTCACCGTCTTTCACCTGTTCTTCACCGTCTTTCACCTGTCTTTCACCGTCTTTCACCGTCTTTCACCTGTCTTTCACCGTCTTTCACCTGTTTGTCACCGTCTTTCACCTGTTTGTCACCGTTTTTCACCTGTTTCTCACCGACTTTCACCTGTTTTTCACCGTCTTTCACCTGTTATTCACGGTTCTTCATGGATTGGTAGATTAATTTCCGTTTTTAGTTTACTTGCACATGGATTTTCACTGTTCTTCACCGACTTTCACTGCTGTCTGAAGTTCGTGGTGCTGAATTACACTGTTCTTCACTGTTATTCATTGACTGGTTGACGTATTTCACCGTTCTTCATCCCGAGAAGGAAATTACAGTCCTGTCTTTCACTTACTGGTGCGGATTTTCACCGTTATTCATTGCTTATACTGGGGATGATTTGCGCTGTTCTTCATGCAATAAGAAGACTCATTTCACGGGTCACTGATCATCACTCCCCTTCACTAGTCACTGGCACCGCATTTCACCGTCTTTCACCGTAATTCACTGAGTGGTGGATGAAGTTCACTGCACTTCATTGCCTGGTACGGATTTTCACTGTTGTCTGGTATGGGTGATCAATGTGCTTCATCCCCAGACAAGGATAGTTCACCGTCTTTCACTGTTATTCACCTACTGGACCTGACTTTCACTGATTTTCGCCGTATTTCACCGTCTTTCACTGTTGCTTAAAGTTCCTGGTGCTGAATTACACTGTTATTCACCGTCTTTCACTGTTGCTTAAAGTTCCTGGTGCTGAATTACACTGTTATTCACCGTCTTTCACTGTTGCTTAAAGGTCGTGGTGCTGAATTACACTGTTATTCACCGTCTTTCACTGTTGCTTAAAGGTCGTGGTGCTGAATTACACTGTTATTCACCGTCTTTCACTGTTGCTTAAAGGTCCTGGTGCTGAATTACACTGTTATTCACCGTCTTTCACTGTTGCTTAAAGGTCCTGGTGCTGAATTACACTGTTATTCACCGTCTTTCACTGTTGCTTAA
>NC_137070.1:5298295-5300795 GCF_032717465.1 Coenobita brevimanus | reverse complement strand
TCTCTCTCTCTCTCTCTCTCTCTCTCTCTCTCAATTTTTACAAGTTAGTCTCTCTCTCTCTCTCTCTCTCTCTCTCTCTCTCTCTCAATATTTACAAGTTAGTCTCTCTCTCTCTCTCTCTCTCTCTCTCAATTTTTACAAGTTAGTCTCTCTCTCTCTCTCTCTCTCTCAATTTTTACAAGTTAGTCTCTCTCTCTCTCTCTCTCTCTCTCTCTCTCTCTCTCTCTCAATATTTACAAGTTAGTCTCTCTCTCTCTCTCTCTCTCTCTCTCTCTCAATATTTACAAGTTAGTCTCTCTCTCTCTCTCTCTCTCTCTCAATATTTACAAGTTAGTCTCTCTCTCTCTCAATATTTACAAGTTAGTCTCTCTCTCTCTCTCTCTCTCTCTCTCTCTCAATATTTACAAGTTAGTCTCTCTCTCTCTCTCTCTCTCTCTCTCAATTTTTACAAGTTAGTCTCTCTCTCTCTCTCTCTCTCTCTCTCTCTCTCTCTCTCAATATTTACAAGTTAGTCTCTCTCTCTCTCTCTCTCTCTCTCTCAATATTTACAAGTTAGTCTCTCTCTCTCTCTCTCTCTCTCTCTCTCAATTTTTACAAGTTAGTCTCTCTCTCTCTCTCTCTCTCTCTCTCTCAATATTTACAAGTTAGTCTCTCTCTCTCTCTCTCTCTCTCTCTCAATATTTACAAGTTAGTCTCTCTCTCTCTCTCTCTCTCTCTCTCTCTCAATATTTACAAGTTAGTCTCTCTCTCTCTCTCTCTCTCTCAATTTTTACAAGTTAGTCTCTCTCTCTCTCTCTCTCTCTCTCTCTCTCTCTCTCTCAATATTTACAAGTTAGTCTCTCTCTCTCTCTCTCTCTCTCTCTCAATTTTTACAAGTTAGTCTCTCTCTCTCTCTCTCTCTCTCTCTCTCTCTCTCTCTCAATTTTTACAAGTTAGTCTCTCTCTCTCTCTCTCTCTCTCTCAATTTTTACAAGTTAGTCTCTCTCTCTCTCTCTCTCTCTCTCTCTCTCTCTCTCTCTATATATATGTTTGTCTCTCTCTCTCTCTCTCTCTCTCTCTCTCTCTCTCTCTCAATTTTTACAAGTTAGTCTCTCTCTCTCTCTCTCTCTCTCTCTCAATTTTTACAAGTTAGTCTCTCTCTCTCTCTCTCTCTCTCTCTCTCAATTTTTACAAGTTAGTCTCTCTCTCTCTCTCTCTCTCTCTCTCTCTCAATTTTTACAAGTTAGTCTCTCTCTCTCTCTCTCTCTCTCAATTTTTACAAGTTAGTCTCTCTCTCTCTCTCTCTCTCTCTCTCTCTCTCTCTCTCAATTTTTACAAGTTAGTCTCTCTCTCTCTCTCTCTCTCTCTCTCTCTCAATTTTTACAAGTTAGTCTCTCTCTCTCTCTCTCTCTCTCTCTCTCTCTCTCAATTTTTACAAGTTAGTCTCTCTCTCTCTCTCTCTCTCTCTCTCTCAATATTTACAAGTTAGTCTCTCTCTCTCTCTCTCTCTCTCTCTCTCTCTCAATATTTACAAGTTAGTCTCTCTCTCTCTCTCTCTCTCTCTCTCTCTCTCAATTTTTACAAGTTAGTCTCTCTCTCTCTCTCTCTCTCTCTCTCTCTCAATTTTTACAAGTTAGTCTCTCTCTCTCTCTCTCTCTCTCTCTCTCTCTCTCTCAATTTTTACAAGTTAGTCTCTCTCTCTCTCTCTCTCTCTCTCTCAATTTTTACAAGTTAGTCTCTCTCTCTCTCTCTCTCTCTCTCTCTCTCTCTCAATTTTTACAAGTTAGTCTCTCTCTCTCTCTCTCTCTCTCTCTCTCTCTCAATTTTTACAAGTTAGTCTCTCTCTCTCTCTCTCTCTCTCTCTCTCTCTCAATTTTTAAAAGTTAGTCTCTCTCTCTCTCTCTCTCTCTCTCTCTCAATTTTTACAAGTTAGTCTCTCTCTCTCTCTCTCTCTCTCTCTCTCTCAATTTTTACAAGTTAGTCTCTCTCTCTCTCTCTCTCTCTCTCTCAATTTTTACAAGTTAGTCTCTCTCTCTCTCTCTCTCTCTCTCTCAATTTTTAAAAGTTAGTCTCTCTCTCTCTCTCTCTCTCAATTTTTACAAGTTAGTCTCTCTCTCTCTCTCTCTCTCTCTCTCTCTCTCTCAATTTTTACTAGTCTCTCTCTCTCTCTCTCTCTCTCTCTCTCTCTCTCAATTTTTACAAGTTAGTCTCTCTCTCTCTCTCTCTCTCTCTCTCTCTCTCAATTTTTACAAGTTAGTCTCTCTCTCTCTCTCTCTCTCTCTCTCTCTCTCTCTCTCTCTCTCTCTCTCAATTTTTACAAGTTAGTCTCTCTCTCTCTCTCTCTCTCTCTCTCTCTCTCTCAATTTTTACAAGTTAGTCTCTCTCTCTCTCTCTCTCTCTCTCTCTCTCTCAATATTTACAAGTTAGTCTCTCTCTCTCTCTCTCTCTCTCTCTCTCTCTCTCTCTCTCAATTTTTACAAGTTAGTCTCTCTCTCTCTCTCTCTCTCTCTCTCAATTTTTA
>NC_137070.1:5275795-5290795 GCF_032717465.1 Coenobita brevimanus | reverse complement strand
GTGTGTGTGTGTGTGTGTGTGTGTGTACCAAGGTGTCCCCGATTCACTTAATGTCAAGGGAAGTACACACACACACACACAAACACACACACACTCAATATTCAACATGTGCACAAATCTACATCCTGTTGTGTACACCAACTCTCACTTGTAATCCTACACGTACATACATACATACACATCATATATCCATACATACATACACACATACATATATCCATACATACACATACATACATATCCATACATACATACACACATACATACATATCCATACATACACACATATATCCATACATACATACATACATACATACATGCATACACATACATACACAGATACACACATACACAAACACACAAGCAGCCATGAAGACATACACACACACACACACACACACACACACACACACACACACAAATTCTAGTATATGAGAGAGAGAGAGAGAGAGAGAGAGAGAGAGAGAGAGAGAGAGAGAGAGAGAGAGAGAGAGAGAGAGAGAGATCTATGACCAGGTGTAGACTGGAGACAAAATTTGACTAGTAACCAAGGAGACTCATCTCAGACAATATAGGAACTCTCTCTCTCTCTCTCTCTCTCAGGGTGTCCGCAAACCACGCTGCGTGACCGTCCGCACGTAGCGATCTTCACCGCCTCTCTCTCTCACCCAATACATCTGTCCCTAACTGTGCCACTCACTCACTCACTCACCCAATACAACATCTGTCCCTAACTGTGCCACCCACTCACTCACTCACCCAATACATCTGTCCCTAACTGTGCCACTCACTCACTCACTCACCCAATACATCTGTCCCTAACTGTGCCACTCACTCACTCACCCAATACATCTGTCCCTAACTGTGCCACTCACTCACTCACTCACCCAATACATCTGTCCCTAACTGTGCCACTCACTCACTCACTCACTCACCCAATACAACATCTGTCCCTAACTGTGCCACTCACTCACTCACTCACCCAACACATCTGTCCCTAACTGTGCCACTCACTCACTCACCCATACAACATCTGTCCCTAACTGTGCCACTCACTCACTCACTCTCACCCAATACAACATCTGTCCCTAACTGTGCCACTCACTCACTCACTCTCACCCAATACATCTGTCCCTAACTGTGCCACTCACTCACTCACCCAATACAACATCTGTCCCTAACTGTGCCACTCACTCACTCACCCAATACAACATCTGTCCCTAACTGTGCCACTCACTCACTCACCCAATACAACATCTGTCCCTAACTGTGCCACTCACTCACTCACCCAATACAACATCTGTCCCTAACTGTGCCACTCACTCACTCACCCAATACAACATCTGTCCCTAACTGTGCCACTCACTCACTCACCCAATACAACATGTCCCTAACTGTGCCACTCACTCACTCACTCACCCAACACATCTGTCCCTAACTGTGCCACTCACTCACTCACTCTCACCCAATACAACATCTGTCCCTAACTGTGCCACTCACTCACTCACTCACCCAATACAACATCTGTCCCTAACTGTGCCACTCACTCACTCACTCACCCAATACATCTGTCCCTAACTGTGCCACTCACTCACTCTCTCTCACCCAATACAACATCTGTCCCTAACTGTGCCACTCACTCACTCACTCACCCAATACAACATCTGTCCCTAACCGTGCCACTCACTCACTCTCTCTCACCCAATACATCTGTCCCTAACTGTGCCACTCACTCACTCACTCACCCAATACATCTGTCCCTAACTGTGCCACTCACTCACTCACCCAATACAACATCTGTCCCTAACTGTGCCACTCACTCACTCACTCAAAAATGGAGAAGCCGAGGAGACCGATAGATAGATAGATAGATAGATAGACGGATAAAATTATTGATAAATGGAAAAGACAAGAGACATGTATGACAGCCGCACCCACCCCTTCTGAACTGTCTATCTATCTATCAGTTTCTATCTATCTGAGAGAGAGAGAGAGAGAGAGAGAGAGGGGGGGGAAGAATCTCTCTCTCTCTCTCTCTCGTCCGTCTGTCTGTCTGTCTGTCTCTCGTTATATAACTATCTATCCATCAATCTATCTCTATATATGCTCTCTCTCTCTCTCTCTCTCTCTCTCTTCACAGTAAGCGGTTTGAAACAGTAACCTCGCCGCAAGGCCATGTGGAGAGGATGGAAGGTGAGAGACTGACGAGGAGAGTGTATGTGAGTGAGGTGGAGGGGGGCAGAGGGAGGGGGAGGCCAAGGATGAGATGGAGGGATGGGGTGGAGAGGTATATGAGAGAGGGGGGTGTGAGTTGGTAGCAGGGCAGTGAAATGGCGGGGGACAGGGCGACATGGAGGCGATTTGTCTGTGGCCACCCCATATGGGATTAAGGCATCTGGCAATAGATAGAAGGATGTAGAAGTTGGCTAAATCAATCAAGAGTTCATTTACACTCTCCTCGTCAGTCTCTCACCCTCCATCCTCTCCACATGAGTAATAACACCAATTAATGAGTAATAGTAACAGTAAGACCACTACGCAGGTAATTATAATAGTAATAGTAATAGATGACTACATAGGTAATTATAATAGTAATAGTAATAGTGAGCATTTGAAATTAATAATAGTAATAGTAATAGTAATCCATTAATATACATTCTTCGTAGCCTCACGTCCAATATGGCGATCCTCTTGGCTTATTTCGCCTCCACCTCGCCTTTAAACCCACCATGGCACCTCCTGGGTACGAATTATACCTCGCTATCCCTTGACACCTTCCCGCGTTCGACTTATCCGCCGGGAAACGTAAAAACAGAGAGAAAATCACAACTCCTCCCAACGCCATCCAGGGAACGCCGCCGAGTGCGTTCATAACTCTAATTTCCAAATTATATTTTTGTAAGGGCGACCATAGCCGTTTTTGACAATTATATTACTCAAATAAAAATATATATAGTTTTTTTGGCATAGATTAATTTCAAAAAGAGGCCTTGCAAAATTAATTAGGTATATATATCGATGGGACCAGATACGTTTGAATATTTGAGTTCCGCTAAATAATCAAAGAAAATAATTAGCTTTTTGTCCATACGAAGGTAAATTACACGCCATTTATTACAATATATTAATTTGGCAAACTCAAAATTCATCTAGCCTCCCTGATAGACATTTGGAGGCCCATTTTGAAATTCATCTATCCTAATAACTCAAATCTTGATCCAGGCTCTCTTATATACATTACTGGGCCCCTTTTTCAAAATATTCTATGCAAATAATTAAATATACTTTTTGTTTGAGCCACTGTGTCGTTAGTAATTATATATACCTTTTTTTCAGCCATTGTGTCGTCAAAAACGGTTATTGGAGCTTTTGAAAATTTAAAAGTGAATTCTGCTGGTTGGCGGGAAACTTCGCCATATTTGAAACTCATTTTATTTTTTTATGCGAAGAAGAAGGAACCCAAGGCCAGCAGCAGACTATGGCCCTTCTCGCCGGGTACGGAAGGTCCCTAACACATTTTCCATACCGATTTGTTTTCCATACGGCTGGCTAGTAGCTTTTTGTAAGTTGTTTATGCAGAGTATGGTGATATTGGAAGGATTTATGTAACACGGAAGAGGACAGTAACGTGTAATAAAATAAATCGCTTAGGAAGAGGTGTCAGGGAGTTATCAAACCTAATTTATATTGATAGACAAACCATCACCACCACACCCACCACCACCACCACCACACCTGTAATTAAGCGAGATAATGAGGTAAATTAGGAAGCGTAGAGAAAGTGATTTAATTAGAGAGAGAGAGAGAGAGAGAGAGAGAGAGAGAGAGAGAGAGAGAGAGAGAGAGAGAGAGAGAGAGAGAGAGAGAGAGAGAGAGAGATTAATAAAGATATGTTTTTAGAGAGAGAGAGACAGAGAGAGAGAGAGATTAATAAAGATATGTTTTTAGAGAGTGAGAGAGAGAGAGAGAGAGAGAGAGAGAGAGAGAGAGAGAGAGAGACAGAGAGAGAGAGAGATTAATAAAGATATGTTTTTAGAGAGTGAGAGAGAGAGAGAGAGAGAGAGAGAGAGAGAGAGACAGAGAGAGAGAGAGATTAATAAAGATATGTTTTTAGAGAGAGAGAGAGAGAGAGAGAGAGAGAGAGAGACAGACAGAGAGAGAGAGAGATTAATAAAGATATGTTTTTAGAGAGTGAGAGAGAGAGAGAGAGAGAGAGAGAGAGAGAGAGAGAGAGAGAGAGAGAGGGGCAGATCCAGTAATTTCCCGGGTAAAGGAAATTCCTATGGTGAAAACTCAAGGCCTTAAAACCTTTTCCTAAGCGATTTATTCTTGGAGAGAGGGAGAGAGAGAGAGGGAGAGAGACTGTATGTTATTTATGCACAGTATGGCGATATTGGAAGAATAAACAAAATAAATCGCTTACGAAATGGTGTTAGGGAGACCAGGGTTAAGGACAGGTAGCAGATCCAGCCGTCTACTCCCCCCCCCTCCCTACCTTATCTCTCTCCTCCCCCCTCCCCTTCCTTTATCCTCCCTCCCATCTCACTCTCTCTCCTCCCACCCTCCCCTCCCCCTCCCCCTCGACCCTTTCACTTTCATACCTGCTTTCTCTCTCTCTCTCTCTCTCTCTCTCTCAAGGCACTGAATGGGAGTCGCTGGTCGAGTGGAGAGAGAGAGAGAGAGAGAGAGAGAGAGAGAGAGAGAGGAGAGAGAGAGAGAGAGAGAGAGATTAATTGAAAGTTATGTTTTGAGAGAGAGAGAGAGAGAGAGAGAGAGAGAGAGAGAGAGAGAGAGAGAGAGGTAAAAGATTAACGGTAAAAATTCAAAACACATCTCCCTGACCCTCTCTCTCTCCTTCCCTCCACTGGTCCTTCATTTCCTCCCTCCTTCCCTACCATTTTCTCTCCCTCCCTCCCCCTCTCCCCCCCTCCCTCCCATACCGGTTCTAAAAATATTATATCTTTCCTGACTTCCCTCCCCCTCTCTCTCTCCTCCCTCCCTCCCTCCCTCTCTCTCTCTACCTCCCTCCCTCTCTCTTCCTCCCTCCCTCTCTCTCTTCCTCCCTCCCTCTCTCTCTCTCTCTCTTCCTCCCTCCCCTTCCCTCTCTCTCTTCCTCCCTCCCTCCCCCTCTCTCTCTCTCTTCCTCCCTCCCTCCCTCCCCCTCTCTCTTCCTCCCTCCCTCCCCCTCTCTCTCTCTCTCTTCCTCCCTCCCTCCCTCTCTCTCCCTCTCTCCACGTCTGTCCTGTCTGTCTATCCATCTATCAATCCATCCATCCACCTATCTATCAATCCATCCATCTATCTATCTATCTGTCCAATCTATCCATATATCTATCTATCCATCCATCTATCTATCAATCCATCCATCTATCTATCTATCAATCCATCCATCTATCTATCCATCTATCTATCTATCTATCACTCTATCTATCTATCCATCCATCCATCCATCTATCTATCTGTCTACCCATCCCTCTATCTATCCCTAACACCTTTTCCTAAGTGATTTATTCTGGGGTATGGCTGGTTAATAGTCGTCAAATGCGTTTCTATTTTATTCATTATAAACCAAAAAACACATAATAAGCTCCCTAACACCTGTACATTTGTGATTTATTCTGGGTATGGCAGGTTAATATCCTTTTGCGCGATATTTATGCAGAGTATGGTGATTTACGGAGGGATGAACAAAATAAATCACTTAGGAAAAGGTGTTAGGGCTAGAAGGTTAAACAAAATAAATCACTTAGGAAAAGGTGTTAGGGCTAGAAGGTTAAACAAAATAAATCACTTAGGAAAAAGTGTTAGGGAGCTTTATACAGGGTGTCTTAGCACAATACCTTAGCTATTTATTTTCTTACAGCCTAGGGACAGTTTTTGAACAGACCTCAGGGATAAGGCGATGAATAGGGAGGCTGCCAGAGATCGAGCAGCATGGAGAACCGCCATTAAGTTATCATGGCTACTACTATAACTACTACTACTACTACTACTATAACTACTACTACTACTATAACTTAAGCCAAGGTAGTGCACATATGGCTGACAATGTAGCAATAGTAATAATAATAATAATAATAATGATAAAAGTAATAGTAATAATAATAATAATAATAATAATAATAATAATAATATGTGATGACAGTAGGAACAACAATAACAAAAACAGTAATAATAATAATAATAACAATAATAATAATAATAATAATAATAATAATAATAATAATAATAATAATAATAATAATAATAATAATAATAATAGTAATAGTAATAATAATAATAATAATAATAATAATAATAATAATTCCCTTCTTAACAACACATCTTTCTCTCTCTCTCCTGCACTTCTTCATGACTATCACTGTACATATTTAGCTGAGAGAGAGAGAGAGAGACAGACAGACAGACAGACAGACAGACAGAACCACAGACACAGAGAGAGAGAGAGAAAATTGCACACACACACACACACACACACACAATCAGAGAGAGAGAGAGAGAGAAAAACACACACACACACACACACACACAATGACACAGGGAGAGAGAAAGAGAGACAGACAGACAGACAGACAGGCAGAAACAGTACCCCTTCCTGCAGCACTTCTTCGTGACTAGCGCTGTACACATTTAGCCGAGAGAGAGAGAGAGACAGGAACAGTACCGCTCCCTGCAGCACTTCTTCGTGACTAGCGCTGGACACATTTAGCTGAGAGAGAGAGAGACAGGGACAGTACCCCTTCCTGCAGCACTTCTTCGTGACTAGCGCTGGACACATTTAGCCGAGAGAGAGAGAGAGACAGGAACAGTACCCCTTCCTGCAGCACTTCTTCGTGACTAGCGCTGGACACATTTAGCCGAGAGAGACACACAGACAGGCAGAAACAGTACCCCTTCCTGCAGCACTTCTTCGTGACTAGCGCTGGACACATTTAGCCGAGAGAGAGAGAGACAGGAACAGTACCCCTTCCTGCAGCACTTCTTCGTGACTAGCGCTGGACACATTTAGCCGAGAGAGAGAGAGAGGAACAGTACCCCTTCCTGCAGCACTTCTTCGTGACTAGCGCTGTACACATTTAGCCGAGAGAGAGAGAGAGACAGAAACAGTACCGCTCCCTGCAGCACTTCTTCGTGACTAGCGCTGCCCCTCCTCCTCGCTCATCGCCCCTCTTGTACGCCGAGGGTGACGGGTGCGAGGGATTCGAATAATTTTGTCACCGCTGTCTGAACAATTCTCTTTAATTTCTCGCTCTCGGACGTCACGACCTGGTAGAGAGAGAGAGAGGGGTTAGAGGGAGAGTTTATCTATCTATCTGTCTATCTATCTATCTGTCTAACCGCCTAGTTGTCTATCTATTTAAGTCTATCTAAACTACTCATCGCTGGACCTTAGGAGTTGTCTGAGAGAGAGAGAGAGAGGCTAAAGGGAGAGTTTATCTATCTATCTGTCTATCTATTTAGGTGTCTATCAGCCTAGTTGTCTATCTATTTAAGTCTATCTAAACTACTCATCCTTGGACCTTAGGAGTTGTTAGAGAGAGAGAGAGTGTCTATCTATCTATCTATTAACACATCTATCTATCTATCTATCTATCTACTGATACTTCTCAATTTCTCTCTCCAATGTAATTATCTATCTATCTATCTATCTGTCTATCTATCATCCCCACATACAAAATAAACCACTAAAGGGTGATGTTAAGGAGTCTATCTATCTATCCATCTATCTATCAAGGAAGCCAGGTCCACACAGGCCTCATCTATCTATCTATCTATCAATCTATCTATCAAGGAGGTCAGGTCAACATGGGCTCTGATGGTGTCGAGTCAGGTGCACTCTCTCTCCTTTGAGTCTATCTATCAATCTATCAAGGAAGCCAGGTCCACACAGGCCTCATCTATCTATCTATCCATCTATCTATCTACTCACCAGGGAGGTCAGGTCAACATAGGCTTTGATGGTATTGACAGTCAGGTAAAGTCTTTCTCCTTTGAATATCTTCGGAACTGACTCCTCTCCAAACATCTCTTGAAACAGCTCAATCAGGCACTCCTGTAATAATAATAATAATAATAATAATAATAATAATAGTAATAATAATAATAATAGTAATAATAATAGTAATAATAATAATAATAATAATAATAATAATAATAATAATAATAATAATAATAGTACTAATAATAATAATAATAACTAATAACAATAATAATAATAATAACAATAATAATAGTAATAATAATAATAATAGTAATAATAATAATAATAATAATAATAATAATAATAATAATAATAACAATACTACTACTACTAATAATAATAATAGTAATAATAATAATAATAATAATAATAAAACAATATTAATAATAATAATAATAATAATAATAATAACAGTAATAACAATAATAATAATAATAATAATAATAATAGTAATAATAATAATAATAATAATAATAATAGTAATAATAATAATCATAGTAATAATAATAATAATAATAATAATAATAATAATAATCTATCTATCTGCCTTATCTATCTATCTATCCATCTGTCTATCTATCTATCTATACTATATTGATTTTTAACAGCAATAAATCTTGCCTCTCTCTCTCTATCTATCTATCTATCTCTCTCCCTCTCTCTCTCACCATCTATCTATCTATCTCTCTCTCCCTCTCTCTCTCTCACCATCTATCTATCTATCTATCTATCTGTCTCACCTTGAAGTGCATCCGGTCGAACGCAGGGTTAGAAGTCGGGATGGTGACGGCCCCTGAGTCGAGCTCCTGTGCCTTCAAAATCACCTTCATCACCGCGTCTGCGTAAGTGTCGTTGTTTGGACTTGCAACCCACTGAAATAGATAAACAGATAGATAGATAGATAGAGAGAGAGAGAGAGAGAGAGAGGAGAGAGAAAAAATTGTTATTATTATTATTAGTAGTAGTATACGTCACCATTTGGACTTGTAACCCACTGAGGATTTTTTTAACTTGTACTTATCACCTTTCCCCCTTGTTACTGACTCCAGTTGTGCGTATGACTGTATGAAATAACTGTCCTGCGGGTGTTTGCAGGCCGTACATCGCCACCAGGAGCTTTGAAAGGTCCTCGCTGTGCTGTGTGCTGTTAAACGGGCTCTACACGCTTATACTGCACATGTCCCGCTGCAATGGCTCCTCTGACACGTGCCGGTACCTCCCCATATCCACCAGCACTGCCATGTCCTCAGTCATCTCTCCACAGACTGGCAGAACAGGCAGAGGCAATGGGCTGTCGTGACCTACATGCAGCCGTTGCACCACACACTGCGCTACACCTCTCCTTGTGGCGCTGTCTGACGCGCGAGTACTCATCTTACCCTCCTGGCGCTCCTCGTCAAGCTGGCCTGCAACCGGTGACAAACTCTGGGCCTCAATCTGGTGCAGGGATGGCGTTGCGTTCCGGTGTGTTGCCTATTTCAACGACGGCTTTGCTCAATTCACTAACAGCGAGTCTCTTTCCTGACAGTCCGGCCACAATTCGGTAAAACTCACTGCGTACTTCTTTTTCTGTGACTCAGAGCTGCTGAAATTCTTGCGGTAGATCACCTGTGTCTGCCTCAGCAATATCCTCGAAGCGCTGTCTCTTCCTCAGCTTGGGGTCGGCTGTAACGTCGCTGTTCTTGCCCTCGTTACCTTGTGTGTCAGTCCAGCAGATCTCTTGCTGCTTTTGGACGTGGTTCTCTTCGTCGCTGCTGCTGGGAATCTCACCAGTTTCCAAGAGACTGGCAACGATCTGGTCAGGGGTCGTGTACTGGAACTGTCGGTCTGGCTGCCTCTTGTGTTCATCCTGCCTCTCTCTCAGCCGCTGGGATCTCACTGTTCTTTGGTACCACACGAGGTCAACACCTTTGTGGCGCAACATCTTCCGCAGCGCCTCCTGGTCTACGCCCACCCCGCAACTCCTGCCGCAGATGTTGCCGCCACACAGGGTCCTTGGTATATACATCAGAGCTGTCTATCTATCTATCTATTGCCAGACGCCTCAATCCCGTTCAGGGTGGCCACAAACAAATCGCCTCCAAGTCGCCCTGTCCCCCGCCATTTCACTGCCCTGCTCCCAGCTCACACCCCCCTCTCTCATATACCTCTCCACCCCATCCCTCCATCTCATCCTTGGCCTCCCCCTCCCTCTTCCCCCTCCACCTCACTCACATACACTCTCCTCGTCAGTCTCTCACCCTCCATCCTCTCCACATGGCCAAACCACCTCAGTGTGTTCCTCCTAACGCTTCCTATCACATCCACATCCACACCACAACGCTCCTTTATATCCTCATTTGTCAGCCTGTCTCTCCATGTAACTCCACATCCACCTCACTCACATACACTCTCCTCGTCAGTCTCTCACCCTCCATCCTCTCCACATGGCCAAACCACCTCAGTGTGTTCCTCCTAACGCTTCCTATCACATCCACATCCACACCACAACACTCCTTTATATCCTCATTTGTCAGTCTGTCTCTCCATGTAACTCCACATCCACCTCACTCACATACACTCTCCTCGTCAGTCTCTCACCCTCCATCCTCTCCACATGGCCAAACCACCTCAGTGTGTTCCTCCTAACGCTTCCTATCACATCCACATCCACACCACAACGCTCCTTTATATCCTCATTTGTCAGTCTGTCTCTCCATGTAACTCCACATCCACCTCACTCACATACACTCTCCTCGTCAGTCTCTCACCCTCCATCCTCTCCACATGGCCAAACCACCTCAGTGTGTTCCTCCTAACGCTTCCTATCACATCCACATCCACACCACAACGCTCCTTTATATCCTCATTTGTCAGTCTGTCTCTCCATGTAACTCCACATCCACCTCACTCACATACACTCTCCTTGTCAGTCTTTCAGAGCTCAAACTATCAAATAACTCCTCATATTGCCTGACAGCTTTCCAGTTTTCCAGTCAGTTCTGTCCATACCTCTTCCTGCCTTCCCTAAACCGTTTCCTGAAGTTCCGTACCCTCGTCTGTCTGGTGCTGCACGACGGCACACAGAACACAGCATCGTGGTAGTGCTGTTCTGTGTGTCCAAGCGCCACCCCGTCGCACTGCTGGCACTTTGGTTGGCGGCTGAAACTATTTACATGGAGGAACGTTCTTATCGTCCACTCACTTGATGTAGTGCTGCCTACTTCTTCCTTAGCCTTTATCATTCTTTTTCTGTGCCTGTCCTCCTCTCTTCCTATTTCTCACCATCATCCACTCACTTGATGTAGTGCTGCCTACTTCTTCCTTAGCCTTTATCATTCTTTTTCTGTGCCTGTCCTCCTCTCTTCCTATTTCTCACCATCATCCACTCACTTGATGTAGTGCTGCCTACTTCTTCCTTTGCCTTTATCATTCTGTGCCTGTCCTCCTCTCTTCCTATTTCTCACCATCATCCACTCACTTGATGTAGTGCTGCCTACTTCTTCCTTAGCCTTTATCATTCTTTTTCTGTGCCTGTCCTCCTCTCTTCCTATTTCTCACCATCATCCACTCACTTGATGAAGTGCTGCCTACTTTTTCCTTAGCCTTTATCATTCTTTTTCTGTGCCTGTCCTCCTCTCTTCCTATTTCTCACCATCATCCACTCACTTGATGTAGTGCTGCCTACTTCTTCCTTAGCCTTTATCATTCTTTTTCTGTGCCTGTCCTCCTCTCTTCCTATTTCTCACCATCATCCACTCACTTGATGTAGTGCTGCCTACTTCTTCCTTAGCCTTTATCATTCTTTTTCTGTGCCTGTCCTCCTCTCTTCCTATTTCTCCCATCTTTCCTGTCACTTCTTATTGCTTTTCTTTCCTTTACAGGTGGCTTTACATTGAGTGACAAGCCAAATGGTTTCCTGTAAGCCAGGAAACCATTTACAACGCTGGGTGGTAACCATATAACCAAACCATACGTGCTGCCTACGTGTCAACAAGTGGGTTGGTGGAGGGTTAGTGCCCCTCCCCGTAAAACAACTAACTCAAAGACAAATGGCCACCCCTTACAGGATTATGGCGTCTGGCAATAGATAGATAGATAGATATAACACAACTAACTCAAAGACAAATGGCCACCCCTTACAGGATTATGGCGTCTGGCAATAGATAGATAGATAGATATAACACAACTAACTCAAAGACAAATGGCCACCCCTTACAGGATTATGGCGTCTGGCAATAGATAGATAGATAGATATAACACAACTAACTCAAAGACAAATGGCCACCCCTTACAGGATTATGGCGTCTGGCAATAGATAGATAGATAGATATAATACAACTAACTCAAAGACAAATGGCCACCCCTTACAGGATTATGGCGTCTGGCAATAGATAGATAGATAGATATAACACAACTAACTCAAAGACAAATGGCCACCCCTTACAGGATTATGGCGTCTGGCAATAGATAGATAGATAGATATAACACAACTAACTCAAAGACAAATGGCCACCCCTTACAGGATTATGGCGTCTGGCAATAGATAGATAGATAGATATAACACAACTAACTCAAAGACAAATGGCCACCCCTTACAGGATTATGGCGTCTGGCAATAGATAGATAGATAGATATAACACAACTAACTCAAAGACAAATGGCCACCCCTTACAGGATTATGGCGTCTGGCAATAGATAGATAGATAGATATAACACAACTAACTCAAAGACAAATGGCCACCCCTTACGGGATTATGGTATGTCTGGCAATAGATAGATAGATAGATATAACACAACCAACTCAAAGACAAATGGCCACCCCTTACAGGATTATGGCGTCTGGCAATAGATAGATAGATAGATATAACACAACTAACTCAAAGACAAATGGCCACCCCTTACGGGATTATGGCGTCTGGCAATAGATAGATAGATAGATATAACACAACTAACTCAAAGACAAATGGCCACCCCTTACAGGATTATGGCGTCTGGCAATAGATAGATAGATAGATATAACACAACTAACTCAAAGACAAATGGCCACCCCTTACAGGATTATGGCGTCTGGCAATAGATAGATAGATAGATATAACACAACTAACTCAAAGACAAATGGCCACCCCTTACAGGATTATGGCGTCTGGCAATAGATAGATAGATAGATATAACACAACTAACTCAAAGACAAATGGCCACCCCTTACAGGATTATGGCGTCTGGCAATAGATAGATAGATAGATATAACACAACTAACTCGGTTAAATCTTCAATCACGGTGAACTCTCAATTGTCAATTACGTGTTTGTGTAAGAAAGTATTACAGTAAATATCACTTAAATGACAATTCCTACCACCGCACCAACCACCACCACATTCACCACACCAGTACCACATTCACCACACCAGTACCACGTTCACCACACCACCACCACATTCACTACACCATCACCACCACATTCAGCACACCAACACCACATTCAGCACACCACCACCACCACATTCACCACACCAGTACCACATTCACCACACCACACCACCACCACATTCACCACACCAGTACCACATTCACCACACCACACCACCACCACATTCACCAAACCACCACCACCACCACATTCACCACACCACCACCACATTCACCACACCACCACCACCACATTCACCAGACCAGTACCACATTCACCACACCACACCACCACCACATTCACCACACCACCACCACCACATTCACCACACCAGTACCACATTCACCACCACCACACCACCACCACATTCACCACACCACCACCACCACATTCACCACATCACCACCACATTCACCACACCAGTACCACATTCACCACACCACCACCACATTCACCACACCACCACCACCACATTCACCACACCACCACCACCACATTCACCACACCACCACCACCACCACATTCACCACACCACCACCACATTCACCACACCACCACCACCACATTCACCACACCACCACCATATTCACCACACCACCACCACCACATTCACCACACCACCAGTACCACATTCATCACACCACCACCACATTCACTACACCACCACCACATTCACCACATCACCACCAGTACCACATGCACCACACCAGTACCACATTCACCACACCAGTACCACATTCACCACACCACCACCACCACCACACCACCGCTACATTCACCACCACCACCACATTCACTACACCACCACCACATTCACCACACCACCACCACCAAATTCACCACACCACCACCACCACATTCACCACACCACCACCACATTCACCACACCACCACCACCACATTCACCACACCACCACCACCACATTCACCACACCACCACCACATTCACCACACCACCACCACCACCACATTCACCACACCACCACCACATTCACTACACCACCACCACCACATTCACCACACCACCACCACCACATTCACCACACCATCACCACATTCACTACACCACCACCACATTCACCACACCACCACCACATTCACCACACCACCACCACCACCACATTCACCACACCACCACCACATTCACCACACTCACCACACCACCACCACATTCACCACACTCACCACCACATTCACCACACCACCACCACATTCACCACACCAGTACCACATTCACCACACCACCACCACATTCACCACACCACCACCACCACATTCACCACACCACCAGTACCACATTCACCACACCAGTACCACATTCACCACACCACCATCCCATTCACCACGCCATCACCACCATATTCACCACGCCACCACCACCATATTCACCACACCACCACCACACCAGTACCACATTCACCACACCAGTACCACATTCACCACACTCACCACCCACCTCTATAACGACCACTGGGGGCTGATTGACACTAACGACCTCAAACACTCAAACTGCCTCGTAACAGCTCTCTACCTCCACCACCACCACCACCACATTCACCACACTCACCACCCACCTCTATAACGACCACAGGGGGCTGATGGCTGATGGTAACTGCCTCAAACACCCTA
>NC_137070.1:5265795-5270795 GCF_032717465.1 Coenobita brevimanus | reverse complement strand
TTATTATTATTATTATTATTATTATTGCTGTTGTTATTATTATTATTATTAATCCTCTAGCTACTGCTACTGTCATTATTATCATTATTGCTGCCATTATGATTACTGCTATTGTTATTATTATTATTATTACTATTATTATCATTATTATTATCATTATTATTATCATTACTAATACTGCTACTACTACTGTCATTATTGCTGTTGTTATTATTATTATTATTATTATTATTACTACTACTACTACTATTATTATTATTACTACTACTACCACAACAACTATCATCACTATTATCCCTACCACACCACCACCACACCACCACCACAGCTCACCTTCAGATTAGAGATGTGTTTGAACTGGAACGGGTTGCTTATTGAAATCTGTCGCTGGATTCTTTCGTTCATGGCGTGCGTGTACGTCTGATATACGCTCATACACTTCTTGGCAAGCGCAGACGCATAGTAGATTGGCACCTCGTGTAGCTCAGGGTGCAGCTGCCAAAACTCATCTGTAGGCGATAGATAGATAGATAGATGGATGGATGGATGGAGGGATGGATGGATGGATGGATGGATAGATAGATGGATAGACAGACAGATAGATAGATAGATAGACAGACAGACTGACAGACAGACAGATAGATGCATGGATAGACAGATAGACAGACAGACTGATAGATAGATAGATGGATGGATGGATGGAAGGATAGATAGATAGATGGATGGATGGATGGAAGGATAGATAGATAGGCAGATAGATAGAAGGAGTCTCTCATTCATGGCGGGTCTGTACTCAACTGCAGACGATAGATAGATAGATAGATAGATAGATGGATAGATAGACAGTTAGATAGATAGACAGATAGGTTTTCTAATCATAGCATCCACCAATACTACATGCTTGAACCTGCCAGCCTCTAGTTCCGTTCCTGTACACAAAACCCGTGTTCCGCAGCATTCTGGCCTCGTTCTGGCAGCGGTCAGTGGCGTTACGGACCGCCTGTGACCACCTGGGGGTCCTGGGTCCTGTGGCAAAGGACTGGTCTCGGAAATGAGGCCTGACAATTGGAATAACGCACTAAAATCACTGAAATAAACAAACGTGCGGTGAGAGGGAATGAAAGACTGGCGACCCTGTTGGATGTGCGGATGGTACGGGCGCGCTGACTGGCTGAGCCTTTGTTTACATCCGTCCACTCGGCACGAAGACAGCGCACCATTGGCTCACGTCACTCTCTCTCACCTGCGTTGCTTGAATCCCTATCTTACAGCCTGTCCCTCTCTCTCTCCCTCTCAGTCTCTCCTCTCTCTCCCTCTCAGTCTCTCCTCTCTCTCTCTCCATGCCTCAGTCACTCTCTCTCCCTTGCCCTCCCTGTCCAAACCTCTCTCTCTCCTTGTCTCTCTCTCTCTCTCTCCCACTCAGTCTCTCTCTCTCTCTCTCTCTCTCCATGCCTGTCAGTCAGTCTCTCTCCCTCCTTGTCTCTCTCTCTTTCTCCCTCCCTCCCTCTCTCTCTCTCCCTCTCAGTCTCTCTCTCACACTCTCCATGCATGAAATGGTGAGTTTACCCTACACAGATAGATAGATAGATAGACAGATAGACTGACAGATAAAATAATAGATAGATAAATAGACAGATAGATAGATAGATGGAGAGAGAGAGAGAGAGAGAGAGAGAGAGAAACCCACCTAGACAAATAGATAGATAGATAGACAGACAGACAGATAGATAGATAGATAGATAGACAGACAGATAGATAGATAGACAGACAGACAGACAGATAGATAGACAGACAGACAGACAGATAGATAGATAGACAGACAGACAGATAGATAGATAGACAGACAGACACAAGACCCACCTAATATCAACAGCAACTCCTGGGCTCGGCCAAGGGCGAACACCGGGATTAGGCACCGTCCCCCTCGACTGACGATGGTGTGGACGGTCGAGGTGAAGCGCGACTCTCGGCTCTCTCTCGGCTCGTGGATGCTGACGCCATAGGTCGACTCGATCATGAGGACGTCCGGCCGAATCTGAGGTATCTCGGCCATCATCAAGTGACGATCCTCTTGACGGGAAAAGTCACCGGTGTACAGGATCTAAGGGAGAGAGAGAGAGTGAGATAGACAGACAGACAGACACACACACACACAGATCCTCTTGCCAAGAAAAGTCACCGGTGTACAGGATCTAAGGGAGAGAGAGAGAGTGTGAGAAAGACAGACAGACAGACAGACAGACAGACAGACAGACACACACACACACACACACACAAACACCTTCCTCTCTCTCTCACACACACACACACACTTTCCTCTCTCTCACATACACACACACACACACCTTCCTCTCTCTCACATACACACACACACACACACACATACATTCTCTCTCTATCTCTCTCACACATACACACAAACACACCTTCCTCTCATACACACACATACATACATCCTCTCTCTCTCACACACACTCACACTCAAACACACCTTCCTCTCTCTCTCTCTCTCTCTCACACACACACACACACACACACACACACAGGTGTATAGGATCTGAGAGAGAGAGAGAGAGAGAGAGAGAGAGTGTGAGAGACAGACAGACAGACACACACACAAAGAGAGAAGGAGAGAGAGAGAGGGTGAGCGAATGAGAGAGGAAAAGGCGTTAAGCAATAATGGAAAGCAGAGTAAGGTGTAATCGGGAAAATAAATCACTCAGGAAAAGGTCTTAAGGCTTTATATAACACACAAGAGGAGAGTAAGGCATAATAAACAGACTAAATCACTCAAGAGAAGGTGATAAGGCCTCCTAATTCAATTCTCTCTCTCTCTCACACACACACACACACACACCTTCCTCTCTCATACACACACATACATATACATACATACTCTCTCTCACACACACACACACATACACATACATACTCTCTCTCTCTCTCACACACACACAAACACACCTTCCTCTCTCATACACACACATACATATACATACATACTCTTTCTCACACACACACACACACACACACACACACACATACATACTCTCTCTCTCTCTCTCTCACACACACACACACACACACCTTCCTCTCTCATACACACACATACATATACATACATACTCTCTCTCACACACACACACACACACACACACATACACATACATACTCTCTCTCTCTCTCTCTCTCTCACACACACACAAACACACCTTCCTCTCTCATACACACACATACATACATACTCTCTCTCTCTCTATCTCTTCCCTCCATCCTTCTCTCTCTCTCTCTCTCTTACACATACACACACACAAACCTTCCTCTCTCATACACACACATACATATATACACACATCCTCTCTCTCTTCCCTCCATCTCTCTCTCTCTTCCCTCTCTCTCTCTTCCCTCCCTCCCTCTCTCTCTTCCCTCCCTCCCTCTCTTCCCTCCATCCCTCTCTCTCTCTCTTCCCTCCATCTCTCCCTCTCACCTTGATGCCAGCAATCTGTATCATAAACATGGCTGCTCCCAGTACGTGTCCAGCGTGGTAGCACCAGAATTTAATGCCTTGTACCTCCTTCTCTTCGTGGAAATTGATGACGCTGATCTTGTTCAGCGATGCCTCCAGGTCAGACTCTGAGTACAGCATGTGCTCGGTGGCGATGTTGCTGTGAGAGAGGGAGAGAGAGTGAGAGAGGGAGAGAGAGGGAGAGATAGTACCAGAATCTGACGTCTTGCACTTTCTTCTCCTCGTGGAAAGTGGTGATGATGATGATGATGTTGCTGTGAGAGAGAGAGAGAGAAGGGAGGGAGGGAGAGTGAGAGAAGGGAGGGAGGGAGAGAGAGGGAGGGAGGGAGAGAGAGGATGTTGCTGTGAGAGAGGGAGAGGGAGAGAGAGAGAGAGAGAGGGAGAGAAAATGTGTAAGAGAGAGGGGTTTGGACAGGCAGGGTGAGGGTGGCTGACTGAGGCATGGAGAGTAAGAGAGAGATTAAGAGAGAGAGAGAGACAGTGTGAGAGAGAGAGAGAGAGAGAGAGAGGGGGAGAGTGAAGGCGCCATTCCACCAAGGCAACATACTGGCAGCATGTGGCGTGGTACACTGTTGCGTAGGCCAAGTGTGTTGCAACCAGTTCAACACAAGGCAACGTGTGCCGTGGCCGCAGAACGTGACGCAGGCGATAAGATCTGGTGTTGCCGGCCCTCCCAGCAGCCGCGGGAAGGATTGCACGTTGAAAGCAGCAAGATGAATGGGTCTCAAGAACAAAACTGTAGAATTTATTGAAGAATTTAGAAAGCTTGTGGTTCTACGATGATATACGTTTGAGGGGATTAGCCAAGCACACACACACACACACACACACACACTCTCTCTCTCTTCCCTATCTCTCTTCTCTCCTCCCCCCCCTTCTCTCTCTCTCTCTCCGCCAGTCCTAATACTGCGCCAGCGCTAGCAAATCCTTCCTCTGTTAAATTATTCCCTCTTGACTTCTTATTCGTGTGTGTGTGTGTGTGTGTGTGTGTGTGTGTGTGTGTGTTTTATTAAGCTCTGTCTAGCTTCATATCTGTCTGTCTGTTACATCGTGTTGACAACTCACTCGGTTCTTGTGGAAATGGTGTTATTGAAAGCCAGGCAAATTACACGCTACACGCTGCCTGTGTTGATCTGGTGCAATCACGCCTTGAAAGAGGGAGGGAGAGAGAGAGGATGTTGCTGTGAGAGAGCGAGAGGGAGAGGGAGAGAGAGAGAGAGAGGGAGAGAAAATGTGTAAGAGAGAGGGGTTTGGACAGGCAGGGTGAGGGCGGCTGACTGAGGCATGGAGAGTAAGAGAGAGAGAGAGAGAGAGAAAATGAGATAGATAGATAGATAGACAGACAGACAGAAAGATAGATAGACAGATAGACAGACAGACAGATAGATAGATAGATAGATAGACAGCGAGATAGATAGACAGACAGACACGCACCTCACTTTGATATAATCCGACAGCAGCCACTTGTAGATGG
>NC_137070.1:5238295-5260795 GCF_032717465.1 Coenobita brevimanus | reverse complement strand
TGATGGTGATGATGATGATGATGATGATGGTGATGATGATGATGATGATGATGATGATGGTGATGATGATGATGATGATGGTGATGATGATGATGATGATGATGATGATGATGATGATGATGATGATGGTGATGATGATGATGGTGATGATGATGATGATGATGATGATGATGATGATGATTTTTAACAAGTGGAGGCCAAGGATGAGATGGAGGGATGGGGTGGAGAGGTATATGAGAGAGGGGGGTGTGAGCTGGGAGCAGGGCAGTGAAATGGCGGGGGACAGGACGACGTGGAGGCGATTTGTTTGTGGCCACCCCAAACGGGATTGAGGCGTCTGGCAATAGATAGATAGAATAACACTGACATTTTCCATTACTCCCAGTCTTTCATTTATGCAACAGGTCAACTCTGGAACTGTCTCCCTCTGTCTGTATTTCCTGCTGCCTATGACCTCCAGTCTTTCAAACGCAGTGTGTCCAGGCATCTCCAAATGATCGGATCTTGAATGTGGCTCTCTCTTGTATTGTAGGGTCAACTCTGGAACTGTCTCCCTCTGTCTGTATTTCCTGCTGCCTATGACCTCCAGTCTTTCAAACGCAGTGTGTCCAGGCATCTCAAAATGATCGCATCTTGAATTTGGCTCTCTCTTGTATTTTGTTTTTCTCTTGGAAGGAACTGTTACTGCGGGCTCATGGCCTTGGGTTCCTTCTTCCTTGCATAAAAAAAAAAAAAAAATCACTTAATGAGAACTGGCTAATACAAGGTGTTGAAATTTGCACCTCTGCCTGTTTAAAGATCAGGTCAACTCCCCCTAAATCCCAACTTACAAGGACTGTCAGTCTTCAAATGCTGTCTTTTGTAATTCCTGTGGTGGTGGTTACTATCTATCTATCTATCTATCTACTGCCAGATGCCTTCTTATACGGGGTGGCCACAAACAAATCGCCTCCATGTCCCCCTGTCCCATGCCATTTCACTGCCCTGCTCCCAATTCACCCCCCTCCTCCTCTCTCATATACCTATTTTACCAATAATTTGTTCACGTGTGTTAACCTCTTCTATTAACTTCTATCTATCTATCTATAGCCTGACGCCCTAATCCCGCAAAGGCTGGCCACAGACAAAACACCTCCAAGTCGCTCTGTCACCCACCATTTGACTACCCTTCTACTCCCTCAAAGCAAATGTTTACCGATGAATGTGGGGCTTTATTGTCATTATTACAGTCTTATTATTATTATTATTATTATTATTATTATTATTATTGTATTATTATTATTATTTCTCGCATCTTTCCTGTCACTTCTTATTGCTTTTCTTTCCTTTACAGGTGGCTTTACATTGAGTGACAAGCCAAATGGTTTCCTGTAAGCCAAGAAACCATTTACAACGCTGGGTGGTAACCATATAACCAAACCATACGTGCTGCCTACGTGTCAACAAGTGGGTTGGTGGAGGGTTAGTGCCCCTCCCCGTAAAACAACTAACTCAAAGACAAATGGCCACCCCTTACAGGATTATGGCGTCTGGCAATAGATAGATAGATAGATATAACACAACTAACTCAAAGACAAATGGCCACCCCTTACAGGATTATGGCATCTGGCAATAGATAGACAGATAGATATAACACAACTAACTCAAAGACAAATGGCCACCCCTTACAGGATTATGGCGTCTGGCGATAGATAGATAGATAGATATAACACAACTAACTCAAAGACAAATGGCCACCCCTTACAGGATTATGGCGTCTGGCGATAGATAGATATAACACAACTAACTCAAAGACAAATGGCCACCCCTTACAGGATTATGGCGTCTGGCAATAGATAGATAGATAGATATAACACAACTAACTCAAAGACAAATGGCCACCCCTTACAGGATTATGGCGTCTGGCAATAGATAGATAGATAGATATAACACAACTAACTCAAAGACAAATGGCCACCCCTTACAGGATTATGGCGTCTGGCGATAGATAGATATAACACAACTAACTCAAAGACAAATGGCCACCCCTTACAGGATTATGGCGTCTGGCAATAGATAGATAGATAGATATAACACAACTAACTCAAAGACAAATGGCCACCCCTTACAGGATTATGGCGTCTGGCAATAGACAGATAGAGAGATATAACACAACTAACTCAAAGACAAATGGCCACCCCTTACAGGATTATGGCGTCTGGCAATAGACAGATAGATAGATATAACACAACTAACTCAAAGACAAATGGCGTTTCTTTACCAAATGCAAAGCAGCAAACTCTCATCCCTTTTCTGTCCAACTCTCTAATGCAAGAGTTAACTGTTACTCCCAGTCCTTCATGTATACAACAGGTCAACTCTGGAACTGTCTCCCTCTGTCTGTATTTCCTACTTCCTATGATCTCCAGTCTTTCAAACGCAGTGTGTCCAGGCATCTCAAAATGATCGGATCTTGAATGTGGCTCTCTCTTGTATTTTGTTTTTCTCTTGGAAGGAACAGTTTGTGGGCTCATGGCCTTGGGTTCCTTCTTCCTCACATAAAAAAAAACTAAGAGGGTGTATGTAGGTGAGGTGGAGGGAGGGAGAGGGAGGGGTAGACCGAGGATGAGGTGGAAAGTGAATTAGGAGAAATACACTGAGGTGGTTTGGACATGTGGAGAGAATGGAGAATGAAAGACTGACTAAGAGGGTGTATGTAAGTGAGGTGGAGGGAGGGAGAGGGAGGGGTAGACCGAGGATGAGGTGGAGGGTGAATTAGGAGAAATACACTGAGGTGGTTTGGACATGTGGAGAGAATGGAGAATGAAAGACTGACTAAGAGGGTGTATGTAGGTGAGGTGGAGGGAGGGAGAGGGAGGGGTAGACCGAGGATGAGGTGGAGGGATGGAGTTGAGAGGTATATGAGGGAGGGGGGGGTGAGTTGGGGGGAGGGTAGTCAAATGGTGGGTGACAGAGCGACTTGGAGGCGTTTTGTCTGTGGCCACCCTTTGCGGGATTAGGGCGTCGGGCTATAGATAGATAGATAGATAGTATTATTATTACTACCACTACTACTACTATTATTATTATTATTTTGCAGCCATCCACTCACTTAGTTTAGCTAGATTTGTTACTATAAATGGCCGTTTAGAATTATTTATAGATATTTGGAGAGAATATTTATAGATATTTTGAAGGTATATCTACACGGCAGGACCCACACACTCCCTGTTAGTCTCTAAAATATTTGTTACATTAGAAGGTATATTGAGATGGCAGGACCCACACACTCCCTGTTAGTCTCTAAAATTTTTGTTATTTAGATGGTATATTTACACGACAGGACCCACACACTCCCTGTTAGTCTCTAAAATATTGTTACATTAGAAGGTATATTTAGACGGCAGGACCCACACACTCCCTGTTAGTCTCTAAAATATTGTTACATTAGAAGGTATATTTAGATGGCAGGACCCACACACTCCCTGTTAGTCTCTAAAATATTGTTACATTAGTAGGTATATTTAGACGGCAGGACCCACACACTCCCTGTTAGTCTCTAAAATATTGTTACATTAGAAGGTATATTTACACGACAGGACCCACACTCCCTGTTAGTCTCTAAAATATTGTTACATTAGAAGGTATATTGAGATGGCAGGACCCACACACTCCCTGTTAGTCTCTAAAATATTGTTACATTAGAAGGTATATTTACATGGCAGGACCCACACACTCCCTGTTAGTCTCTAAAATAGTTACATCAGAAGGTATATTTAGATGGCAGGACCCACACACTCCCTGTTAGTCTCTAAAATAGTTACATCAGAAGGTATATTGAGACGGCAGGACCCACACACTCCCTGTTAGTCTCTAAAATAGTTACATCAGAAGGTATATTTAGACGGCAGGACCCACACACTCCCTGTTAGTCTCTAAAATATAGTTACACTAGCAGCAACGCCAGGTGAGGCAAGACACCTGATATTCCCTAAAATAAGCCTAAAATTAAAGCCACTGGATTAATTAACGATACACCCGCCTACGTCTCCCTCTAATGCACAAATATCTTCAGCTACAACGCCATATATTACAGAAATACACGTAAAATATTAAAATACTTGCCGGAAATCCCACCAGCAATGTTTACAAGGGCGGCACAATGGCAGCATGAGGAGCTACTGGTGTACTTACCTTTTTCCCTCTCTCTATTAACAAATTTTCATCCCCTTAAAAAACCTTTATAAAATTCCCCAATGGACATAGACTCTAATCTTATATACAACGTGGCAGGAAATATTCATTAAAATCACGCGCCATCACCATCCACTTTCAGCTCATTACTTCAGTATTACTCAAAATTTTCCCAAAACATAACGCAAAATCTCCATAGGTATTTAAATCGACATTGTGTATAGATAATATTAACTAAAGAATAAAAAAAAACACGTAATTTATTTTAGGATCTTACTGCTATAATATTTTGAATAGTTTTAGAGTTTTCGACACGGCACACTTCGTCACTGATCAAAAAATATATATGGCAGCCAGATATCTATGTTACCTAAATCACCCAAAATAACCCTTTTAAGTTTCTAATAGCTTTAATTAGCACTCAACGGACGAAGGAAAACAATAATGATTAAGTTAAACAGCGTTGCCAAGGTTGCGTTTTTTCCAGCAGCCTTCAGGAAATTTAATGGTTGGACGATTTTAATTATTTATTATTGTAAAAGTATATAGAGCACTTGTAAAAAAAAAGATGATGCGTCTTGTCACACGCCCTTTAGCAAATATTATAGTCTATCTGTCTATCTATTGCCAGACGCCTCAATCCCGTTTGGGGTGGCCACAAACAAATCGCCTCCAAGTCGCCCTGTCCCCCGCCATTTCACTGCCCTGCTCCCAACTCACACCCCCCTCTCTCATATACCTCTCCACCCCATCCCTCCATCTCATCCTCGGCCTCCCCCTCCCTCTTCCCCCCTCCACCTCACTCACACACACTCTCTTCGTCAGTCTCTCAAGCGAGCAGAGTTTGAGACAGCACCAGTATGCCATGCGGGAAGGATGTGTTGCCCTGGTGTTATGCAGGTGTGAGATGGCCTTCACGTGGTGCCACTGATATGACTAGACGAGGGAGATGCCAGGGTATATAAACATCGCTCCCTTCCCTATCCCATGAAAAAAAAACAAGCAAACCTCAGCCTGTAGTCCACCAGGTTTACATCCAAATGAGTCTAGCGTTGAACAGCTGCTACCTCTGCTGTGCTACTTACTGCCTTTATTGGCCACAGGATTATCGGAACGTGAACCCAGTAGACTGCAGGCCTAAGCTGACATTTACCTTCAGTCCACCGTTATTCTGAGGCACAGAGGGGGAACCGAGAGGTGTTTGTGCAATGTCGGAGGAACTGTTGGGTTGTGTGCGCCACCGCGTGAAGGCGCCCCCCCCTGTCGTCCCAAACCCCTGTATACCCCACTGTTATATAGTACACCTGTTTAAATGGGCCCAGGTTCGAATCCCGGCTGGGGCAGGGGAGTTTAAAATTTGAATTTCACTAAAACAGACCTTACTGATCTACCAGGGGGCGCGGTAGCACAGTGGTAGCGCGCTGGACTCGTAATCGGGGGATTGCGAGTTCGAGCCTCGCCCGGGCTGCCGTGCCGGGAGTGGTAGCTCGCTCCCGTAACCCTAGCAGGGCTATATAGTCCAATACAGGGCTTAGCTCGGGGGAACTCCATTTCTCCCATTTTACTGATCCACCAGAAGACCCGCCGCCATGTTGTAAAAATACCTCCACTAATACCAGTACACCAGTTCTGTATGAGACAGCCATTGAAGCTTATTTTATATATTTTTTTTTTTTAGCACTTCTTCGTGACTAGTACAATAGAAAATCACCAAGAACCTTGCAAATAATACTCTTTTGGAAGTCTCATAACATCTCTTTACCATCATCATCATCACCACCACCATTACCATCATCATCATCATCACCACCACAATCACCACTACCACCACAATCACCACTACCACCACCACCACCACAATCACCACTACCACCACCACCACCACAATCACCACTACCACCACAACCATCACCACCACCACCACAATCACCACTACCACCACCACCACCACCACCACCACCACATCAAAAGGTCATTGAAACAGCACAATTATTTTACCAAACTTTTTAATACAACATTTTCCCCCCACCGACACCACAAATAGTTGTTGTTGTTGTTTAATCCCAGTCTGTGTAGGGGAGCAGACCCATCAACCACAGGTAAGAATGTGGTGGTGTGGTGCGGCACAGTACATCCGCCGCACGTTTGTGGTACTCACCACCACACCAGGGTCCTTCCCACCACCACCTGTACCCAAATATCACCAGCTGTGGCTCCTGGGTGCACGCTGCATATGCTCCACCGTGCGACCTCATGTACGCACCTCCTCAGTGCTAATATGAACTAGTAAATCACCAGTTTTGGCTCCTGGGTGCATGCCACAGATGCTCCAGTGCCACCACACACACATCAGTGGCAATATATCAATGTCAGTTTTGGCTCCTGGGTGCACACCACAGATGCACAATGCCACCACACGAAGGCTCCCCGTCAGCGCATAATGGTTTGTATAAAATAATGTCTCCATGGAAGGCTTATGTGTTAAATGCTTCACCCCGAACACCTTTTCCTAAGTGATTTATTTTTAGGAATTGTATTTTCATTAAGGATGCTCCCTAACATAATTTCCTAAGTGATTTATTTTTAGGGCTGGTATTCTCATTAAGGAAACCCTAACACCTCTCCCTAAGTGATTTATTTTTTGGGCTGGTATTATCATCATTATGGAAGCTCCCTAACACCTTTCCCTAAGTGATTTATTTTTAAGACTGGTATTCTCATTATTATGGAAGCTCCCTAACACTTCTCCCCAAGTGATTTATTTTTAGGGTTCGTAAGCTCCCTAACACCTTTTCCTAACTGATTTATCATTTAACACAAAAGTCAACAGTAATGTATAATAAGCAAAATAAACCACTTAGGAAAAGGTGTTAGGGAGCTTCTTTAATTGATGGAAATGAGGGGATAAGGGATTGAACAGGGAGGCTGCCAGAGATCAAGCAGGATGGAGAGCCGGCATTAGGACCTCAGGGATAAGGGACTTCATAAAGCTCCCTAACACCTTTTCCTAAGTGATTTATTTTGTTATGCCTTACTGTCCTCTTCTGTGTTACATAAATCCTTCATAAAGCTCCTTAACACCTTTTCCTAAGTGATTTATTTTGTTATGCCTTACTGTCCCCTTCTGTGTTACATAAAGTCTTCATAAAGCTCCCTAACACCTTTTCCTAAGTGATTTATTTTGTTTATTACACCTTACTCAGCATAAATAATGTTCAACAGGGCATCCATCAGCCATATCCAAAAATAAATCACTTAGGAAAAGGTGTTTGGGAGCTTTATGAAGGATTTATGTAACACAGAAGAAGATAGTAAGGTGTAACAAAGTAAATCTCTAAGGAAAAGGTGTTAGGGAGCTTCCTTACCCTACAAGGATAGTCTCAGAGATGCTCCCACCTCAAAATAAATCACCGGAATGCAGGGGTTAAGGGATATCCGATATAAAACAACAAATCGTAATCAATGCCTCAACACATGTACTTAGGCTACTTATTCTAGCCCTATCATCAACGAAATTATCCTTCCTTGCCCTCGACATCAATATTTACATCCTCGTCCTCCCTCTCATCGCTCTGGTCATCAACGTCGACGTCAATTCCATTCCCTCATCAACCCTTAGCATCATCAACCGTGCTACTTATCCTTCTTCCCCTCGTCATCAATATTTACATCAACGTCATCATCAATTTCCATCTGTCATCAACCCTTAGCATCATCAACCGTGCTACTTATCCTTCTTCCCCTCGTCATCAATATTTACATCAACGTCATCATCAATTTCCATCTGTCATCAACCCTTAGCATCATCAACCATGCTACTTATCCTTCTTCCCCTCATCATCAATATTTACATCAACGTCATCAATATCATCATCAATCTCCATTCCCTCATCAACCCTTAGCATCATCAACCGTGCTACTTATCCTTCTTCCCCTCATCATCAATATTTACATCAACGTCATCATCAATTTCCATCTGTCATCAACCCTTAGCATCATCAACCGTGCTACTTATCCTTCTTCCCCTCATCATCAATATTTACATCAACGTCATCATCAATTTCCATCTGTCATCAACCCTTAGCATCATCAACCGTGCTACTTATCCTTCTTCCCCTCGTCATCAATATTGACATCAACGCCTCGCCTGTCATCGCTCTGGTCATCAACGTCGCCGTCAATCTCACTCTCGCGATCCACCTTCTCAAAATCAATGTCCTTCGTCACGTCGCTGAGTAACTCGTTCAGGTCCTCGTTGATGTCATCGCTGTTGCTCCCGTCCTCGTCTCCTGGATTGATGGCATTGACGACGTTGTTCTGGAATGATAGGCGTCAATTATGGCCCTTGTGGTGCTTTGTGATCAGACCCATTAACCAAATGTAAGAATTTTAGGCACTTTTGTATGTGAGGGAGGAGGTGGTGGTTGACAGAGTGAGAGAGAGAGAGAGAGAGAGAGAGTGTGTGTGTGTGTGTGTGTGTGTGTGTGTGTGTGTGTGTGTGTGTGTGTGTGTGTGTGTGTGGCCATTCTGGTGCTTTGTGATCACACACACACACACACACACACACACACAGAACAAACCAGGAGAGAGAGAAACACACACACACACACACACACACACACAGAACAAACCAGGAGAGAGAGAAACACACACACACACACACACACACACACACAAAACACCTCTAAGAATGTGGAAGAGGCAAGATGTATGTGCCGTGCCTGGCTGAAGGAAGGATGTGTTAGGGTGATGAGAGGGGATGCATCAGGGTGTGAGAGGGGTGATGCGTCTGTGAGGGTGTGAGAGGGGTGATGTGTCTGTGCAGGGTGTGCGAGGGGTGATGGGTGTGTGAGGGTGTGAGAGGGGTGATGTGTCTGTGCAGGGTGTCCGAGGGGTGATGTGTCTGTGCAGGGTGTGAGAGGGGTGATGTGTCTGTGCAGGGTGTGAGAGGGGTGATGTGTCTGTGCAGGGTGTGAGAGGGGTGATGTGTCTGTGCAGGGTGTGTGAGGGGTGATGCGTCTGTGAGGGTGTGAGAGGGGTGATGCGTCTGTGCAGGGTGTGCGAGGGGTGATGCGTCTGTGCAGGGGGTGTGAGGGGTGATGCGTCTGTGCAGGGTGTGTGAGGGGTGATGCGTCTGTGCAGGGTGTGCGAGGGGTGATGCGTCTGTGAGGGTGTGAGAGGGGTGATGCGTCTGTGCAGGGTGTGCGAGGGGTGATGCGTCTGTGCAGGGTGTGTGAGGGGTGATGCGTCTGTGCAGGGTGTGTGAGGGGTGATGCGTCTGTGCAGGGTGTGTGAGGGGTGATGCGTCTGTGCAGGGTGTGTGAGGGGTGATGCGTCTGTGCAGGGTGTGTGAGGGGTGATGCTTCTGTGCAGGGTGTGAGAGGGGTGATGCGTCTGTGCAGGGTGTGAAAGGGGTGATGTGTCTGTGCAGGGTGTGAGAGGGGTGATGCATCTGTGCAGGGTGTGCGAGGGGTGATGCGTCTGTGAGGGTGTGCGAGAGGTGATGCGTCTGTGAGGGTGAATGAGGAGGTGGAGTGAGGCGTGAATCTTGGACGTGGCGTAGTGACCTTACAAGGAACGGATTGTGGAGCTTAGGGTGCCTGTGAGGACCTGTAGGAGGCACACCCAGGGAAGGGGAGGCAGAGAGGAAGGGATGGGAGGCTGGGAAGGACATGATCCTCCACAGGGACTGGCAGTTGAGGCAGGAAACGTCCCTCAGCATGTAGTGTGATGGTGGGGGAAGGGCACATCACTCCTGTGGCTTTACAAGGGGTGGTGTTCTGCATTACATCTGGCGTACTGTGGACGGTGCTCCTGACCCATACAATGTACAACCATAGCTGATGTGACTGAGGATGCCTGCCTGATAATAGTGTAAGCAGACATCATGATCTACTACCCAGCTCACACCTGCTAGAAGTCTGGAGCATAAAAGGTGGAGGTGTTCAATGTGCGTCTGCCACGTAAGGACCATCCAACTGCATCCCAGGTACCTGTGATGTCTATGCAGAGGTACCCCATGGATTTCAGGATGTGCTGGGAGTCACTGGAGTGCGTGGACCATTAACGCACTTTTTGCAACAACGACACTGGAGGGAAGGCACAGGAGTCTGCATGACGATTAGGTTTGCAGGGTCTTTGGATGGCTTAGGGAAGGGGAGGAGTGTGGCGTTCTTCCAAGGCAGTGGGCAGATCCCCTCCTGACAGCTCCTGTTACCCCTGGCCAGGAGGCATTCCAGGTGGTTAGCTGGGAGATGATCAGGAATTCATTTGGCGCCACGTCTGGTCCCACTGCAATGTTAGGGCGCAGCCTGAGGAGACCTGGTGACAACTCCTGCCTAGTGAAAGGGTGTCTGAGGGATACCAGTGAATGGTGGTGAGTTACTGGCCCTGGAGGCTGATGGACATCTAGGAGGGGTGAAAACTGGTAGAGAGTTCCCAGGATGTAATGGAAGTGCTGGGCTATGAAATCAGTTTTGTCCAAGTCATCCAGCAGTAACAAGCCATGTCTCTGCAGCGGGTAGGAGTGCTGAAGTGAACGGCCCTCCATGCAACGTAGGAGGTGGAATGTTGAGGTGGAAAAGGTGACGCTGGAACAGTGTGTTGACCAGGCTTGATGTTTGGTAACAGCGATGATCCTGGAACCTGTTGCGTCCAGTCATCGATAACTGATTTATGGGCATCAGTGGTGTGCTTTCTCAACTCATGCCGAGCCCAGCGGCGATTTTTAACCACCATCGCACACTCATCTGTCCACCACAGCACACCAGATCTTGTACACTGGAAGGATGTGAGTCAGAATGGTGCCCTTAGCTTCCAGAGCAGAGGTTCCGGTGTGTGTGGTTGTGGGGCGAGATGACGTGGTTGATGGGATGGAAAGGTGATAATGACTGGCAGGGGATCACTGCCCATGTAGGCATCAAGGGGCACATCGCAGTCTGTGACAGCCTGATCCCCAAGGAGTAAGTCAGAGTTGAGGAACCACCTGTATGAGGATCAGTGCAGGTAAGAAGACATGCTGGAGTAAGGATGCAATGAGTGTGACTGCAGGAGGGCGTGAAACAGGTATTTTCCTACATTATTAAGGAAGCAGGGGGGGTGTTGGGGTCCCATAAGAGGTGTTGAGCACTGGGGAATGACTCAGTGTAAAGTTGTACCTGTGAACACTTGTCCAGGGGTTATAACAGATTAATCCTGTGCACAGCCGGGGAGAATGACCTGGAGTCTGGGGTGAGGCAGGTGTCACATACTCCAGTGATATGGCTGGAGGGACAGGAGTGTTGCCTTAACGTCTTAGGTCCTACGAACTAGTGAATGAGCGTTCCAGAGAATGGCAGTTCAGGGGAAGACATTATCCACAGCAGAGTAATTTTCCAGCCTTGGCCACAGTTAGGCAAAGATGTCTGTCAGTGGTTTACCAGAGACACGAAGGCCGACTGCCTCATGTAGCAGTGTTAGCGGTGGATTAGGTTCTTGGCCTTCAGAAGGAGGGAGTCATTGCCGTGTCCTTGGGTCGGAGGGCGCTGTCTGGGGCGGACAGGGGAGTGTCAGTCCAGGTTGTCGAGTTGGACGAGTCATTAGAGGGGCAACGTCACATCTAAGATTTCAGCCGGATGACAGCTAAGGTCTAATTTCCCATACACATCCTGATCCTCTCTTCCTATTTCTCACCATCATCCACTCACCTGATGTAGTGCTGCCTACTTCTTCCTTAGCCTTTATCATTCTTTTTCTGTGCCTGTCCTCCTCTCTTCCTATTTCTCCCATCTTTCCTGTCACTTCTTATTGCTTTTCTTTCCTTTACAGGTGGCTTTACATTGAGTGACAAGCCAAATGGTTTCCTGTAAGCCAAGAAACCATTTACAACGCTGGGTGGTAACCATATCACCAAACCATACGTGCTGCCTACGTGTCAACAAGTGGGTTGGTGGAGGGTTAGTGCCCCTCCCCGTAAAACAACTAACTCAGAGTCAAATGGCCACCCCTTACGGGATTATGACGTCTGGCAATAGACAGACAGATACACTCCCTGATCAGACTCAATGGCTGACGTTTCGCAAGTTACTGGATATGGTGCCAGGTTGCTTACGGATTCCACAGGTGATCCAAGACTGTCAGCTCGTCTCAGCAACGCTTGGTGAACAGACGCTCATTACTAGATGCTGTACGGGTGTCTTGAGAATCCGCAGCAGAGATAAAACACACCAGGAAAGAGAGAACACAATCGAGCAGACACAGAACACAGAGGAGTAAATAACACTCACGAAGAACACAGTAGAACACAGAGGGATACAGGGAGAACACACGGAAGGAGAGAAACACACACACGCACAAAAATCAAACGCACAGAACACCATGGAGAACACAGCAGAACACACACCTGCTTCTGCGCCTCACCCATGGGCTCGTCCTCCTCCCTCACGCCTGGCCTCTGCCGCGTAAACGATGCGGCGCGTGCGGCGGGGGTGCGGCGCTGGGGTGAGTCTGGATTTCTGTGCCACGGATTACAGAGAGGATTATTATTATTATTGTTATTATTATTATTATTATTGTTATTTTTATTATTATTATTATTGTTATTATTATTATTATTATTGTTGTTAAAGTATTATTATTATTATTATGATGGAAATATAGCATCATCATTATTACTATTATTTTCTGTCTATTGCCACACGCTTTAATCCCGTGAAGGGTGGCCACAAACAAATCGCCTCCATGTCACCCTGTCCCCTGCCATTTCACTGGCCTGACCCCAGCTCACACCCCCCTCTCTCATATACCACTACACACCACCACACACACACACACAACTACCACACCACACCACCACCAAATGTACTTATCCAGTCTAGTGAAGCTTATTCCACACCCTCCACACTACCACACCACACCACCACAGCACCACACCCACCTGAACGAGACCCTCCGCTTCTTGTGCGTCCAAATGTACTTGTCGAGTCTGGTGAACCGGTATTTGAACTTCATGCGTTCTTTAATCTTCTGTGGTATAACGGAGAGGGTGGTGAGTGTGTTACCCAAGAACAAGAGGAAGAACAGCGCTGCCAGTGTGGATACCTGCAAGAGAACACCATTGTACACTTAAATTACACTGTACACCTTGAAAAACGTACACCTGATCCTTCCAACATCGCCATACGCTATATAAATTCCCTGGCACCTTCTCCTATGTGGTTTATTTTGTTTATTACACCTTACTGTCCTCTTCTGTGTTACATAAATCCTTCCAATATCACCATACTCTGCATAAAGCTCCCTAACACCTTTTCCTAAGTGATTTATTTGGTTTATTACACCTTACTGTCCTCTTCTGTGTTACATAAATCCTTCCAATATCACCATACTCTGCATAAAGCTCCCTAACACCTTTTCCTAAGTGATTTATTTTGTTTATTACACCTTACTGTCCTCTTCTGTGTTACATAAATCCTTCCAATATCACCATACTCTGCATAAAGCTCCCTAACACCTTTTCCTAAGTGATTTATTTGGTTTATTACACCTTACTGTCCTCTTCTGTGTTACATAAATCCTTCCAATATCACCATACTCTGCATAAAGCTCCCTAACACCTTTTCCTAAGTGATTTATTTGGTTTATTACACCTTACTGTCCTCTTCTGTGTTACATAAATCCTTCCAATATCACCATACTCTGCATAAAGCTCCCTAACACCTTTTCCTAAGTGATTTGTTTTGTTTATTACACCTTACTGTCCTCTTCTGTGTTACATAAATCCTTCCAATATCACCATACTCTGCATAAAGCTCCCTAACACCTTTTCCTAAGTGATTTATTTTGTTTATTACACCTTACTGTCCTCTTCTGTGTTACATAAATCCTTCCAATATCACCATACTCTGCATAAAGCTCCCTAACACCTTTTCCTAAGTGATTTATTTTGTTTATTACACCTTACTGTCCTCTTCTGTGTTACATAAATCCTTCCAATATCACCATACTCTGCATAAAGCTCCCTAACACCTTTTCCTAAGTGATTTATTTTGTTTATTACACCTTACTGTCCTCTTCTGTGTTACATAAATCCTTCCAATATCACCATACTCTGCATAAAGCTCCCTAACACCTTTTCCTAAGTGATTTATTTGGTTTATTACACCTTACTGTCCTCTTCTGTGTTACATAAATCCTTCCAATATCACCATACTCTGCATAAAGCTCCCTAACACCTTTTCCTAAGTGATTTATTTTGTTTATTACACCTTACTGTCCTCTTCTGTGTTACATAAATCCTTCCAATATCACCATACTCTGCATAAAGCTCCCTAACACCTTTTCCTAAGTGATTTATTTTGTTTATTACACCTTACTGTCCTCTTCTGTGTTACATAAATCCTTCCAATATCACCATACTCTGCATAAAGCTCCCTAACACCTTTTCCTAAGTGATTTATTTTGTTTATTACACCTTACTGTCCTCTTCTGTGTTATATAAATCCTTCCAATATCACCATACTCTGCATAAAGCTCCCTAACACCTTTTCCTATGTGGTTTATCTTGCTGGGTGGTAACCATAACACAATATAACAGGGTAATGTGCAGCCTACTATGGCACCCCTATTAACTGGGTGGATCTGCATATGTGGCATCCACCCAGGAACCAAACTTACACACACACACACACACACACACACACACACACACACACACAGTCTCATCATTCCTGCCATTTTCCACTAGTAACCAAGGAGACTCAAGATGGGCAGATGGCAATTTTAGATCAAGCTGGAGTGAAGAGAGTATAGCTGTGTCACTAAAGAATGTTAAAATACCTACACGAGTTAAAATACGCACATATGAGTGTTTAAATACCTACACGCCACTCCAGGGTGTCACCGAAGGATAGGACGTACAGTGTGTACGCATTATAAAGTCTAGTAACTTAAAATACACACATACCAGTCTAAATACATACACGAGCGTTCCCATACGTACATGCCACTCCGCTGTGTCACTGAAGGAGAGGACGTACAGCGTGTACGCGTTATAAAGCTCCCACACGTATCCGATCAACAGGAAGGGGATGATGAACCCAAGGCCGCGCCACATCCACGAATGGAAGCCCTCCACGGTGATGTCCATGTTGTGCCGCTCCCCCAGGGCCTTCAAGCGGTACAAACACCCCCTCTGGTACATGAACAAAAGATACTGGACAAAGCCTGAAGGAAAAACGCAGAAAAACGCACATTAGTATCAGATAAACGCAAATATCTTATCACACGGTACAAACACCCCCTCTGGTACATGAACAAAACGTACTGGACAAAGCTTGAAGGAAAAACGCACATTAGCATCAGACAAACGCAACAAAACGTATATATCGCATCGTAAAGCTCTCCTCAAGCCTTCAAACGGTACAAACACCCCCTCTGGTACAGGAACAAAACGTACTGCACAATGCCTGTAGGAAAAACGCACATAAATGCACATTAGTATTGGATTAACACACACACACACACACACACACACATCCTTACCATCTAAACACACACACACACACACACACACATCCTTACCATCTAAACACACACACACACACACACTCATACCACCTAAATCATTATCATCATCATCATCATCATCATCAACATCTAGTACACACACACACACACACACACACACACACCTGAAAGAAGAGAGAGAGAGAGAGACACACACACACACACACACACACACACACACACACACACACCTGAAAGAAGAGAGAGAGACACACACACACACACACACACACACACACGAGAGAGAGAGAGAGAGAGAGAGAGAGAGAAACAATTACTTCTAGCACATAATTAACACTCAGCCTTGGGTTCTTTTTCTCATGGGACAAGGAAGCTCCCTAACACCTTTTCCTTAGTGATTTATTTTTGGATATGGCTGGTTAATAAGCAAAATAAATCACTTACAAAAAGGTGTTAGGGTGCTTCCATAAATAAAAATGATGATGATGATGGGGAGGAGGAGGAGGAGGAGGAGGAGGAGGGCTCTGATAATTAAAATAAAAATAATAATAATAATAATAATAATTAATAATAATAATAATAATAATGACTACCCTCACACCGCCGTCCCCAAACACATGCCCACAACTTACTTATGTACATATTAAAGAACATGAACTGTCTGCGGAAGGCGTAATAGGTTTCTCCGTTTGGCCAGATGAGGAGGATGCCGGAGAGAACCGTGGAGATGAAGTGATGTGCCCGCCACCAGCCCTTGATGCGCGACCCATTGACCTGGGAGTACATGTACACCTGTAATTGCTTGTACAGTACTACCACACATGCACACACACATACATACACAGACACACACACAAGCGCACGCACATACATACACAGACACACACACACACACACACACACTGTAATTAATTGTACAGTACTACGATACACCTGGAATTACATGTACGACACTAATTGCTTGTACAGTACTGCCAGCGCACATACACACACACAAGCGTGCGCACATACATACATACACAGACACACACACACACACTGTAATTAACTGTACAGTACTACCATACACCTGGAATTACATGTACGACTGTAATTGCTTGTACAGTACTACCAGCGCACACACACAAGCACACACACACACATACATACACACACACACACACACACACTGTAATTGCTTGTACAGTACTACCAGCGCACACACACACAAGCGCGCCACATACATACATACATACACACACACACACACACACACAGTAATTAATTGTACAGTATTACCAGCACACATACACACACACACACCTTGCCAATAAAGCACACGCACACACACACACACACAGAAGCACATCCACACACATCCACACGCACACATACACACACACACACTGTAATCAATTGTACAGAAATACCACAGACCTGGAATTACATGTACGATTGTAATTGCTTGTACAGTACTACCACACATGCACATACACACACACACTGTAATTAATTGGAGAGTAATACCAGCACGCACACACACACTAATTAATTGGACAGTAATACCAGCACGCACACACACACACACACACACACACTGTAATTAATTGGACAGTAATACCAGCACGCACGCACACACACACACACTGTAATTAATTGGAGAGTAATACCAGCACGCACACACACACACACACACACACACACTGTAATTAATTGGACAGTAATACCAGCACGCACACACACACACACACACACACACACACTGTAATTAATTGGAGAGTAATACCAGCACGCACATACACACACATACACACACACACTGTAATTAATTGGAGAGTAATACCAGCATGCACACACACACACATACACACACACACTGTAATTAATTGGACAGTAATACCAGCACGCACGCACACACACACACACTGTAATTAATTGGACAGTAATACCAGCACGCACACACACACACACTGTAATTAATTGGACAGTAATACCAGCACGCACACACACACACACACACACAATCTATCTATTGCCAGACGCCTTAATCCCTTATGGGGTGGCCACAAACAAATCGCCTCCATGTCACCCTGTCCCCCGCCATTTCACTGCCCTGCTCCCAGCTCACACCCCCCTCTCTCATATACCTCAGGGGCAGGATGGCTCAGTGGTAGAGCGCCTGACTCAAGACCAAAAGGTAACTAGATCAAAGTCTAGATTCGTTTCTCCATTTTTTCCACGCTGCTTGATCTCTGGCAGCCTCCCTATTCAGTGCCATATCCCTACGGTTACACTCTTTGATGTTGCAGCCTAAAGAGTACAATCATTACATTTATGTATTTAATATTACTTATTGTACTAACTGCAGTCCGCCTGGCCAAGCAGACCCATCAACCACATGCAAGCAATCAGCCCTACAGAGATGTCTCTTGCAGTGAACCAATGTTCCCTTGCAACAGACAGCAGTTCACCACAGCAAGGTGCAGGAAAAGGTGTGCAGTTTTGGTTCCTGGATGGATGCCACATATGCGTCTCCACCCAGCTAACAGGGGCACCATTACAGGCTGCACATCACCCTGTGTTGTGGTTGGGAGATGTATTTGTGGTGTCCACCCAAGAACCAAACCTGTACCCTGCTCCCTGTGCCTTACAGTGGAACATGGGTTCACTGCAGGGGCACTTCCTTGCCTGTGGTTGATGGGTCTGATTGGTCAGACTAACTAGGTTTAGTCTACTACTGCTACTACTACTACCATCACTATCATCATCATCATCAGCCTACTAACAGACCTACCAACCTACTAACAGACCTACTAACACACCTACCAACCTACTAACACACCTACCAACCTACTAACACACCTACCAACCTACTAACACACCTACCAACCTACTAACACACCTACTAACACACCTACCAACCTACTAACACACCTACCAACCTACTAACACACCTACTAACACACCTACCAACCTACTAACACACCTACCAACCTACTAACACACCTACTAACACACCTACCAACCTACTAACACACCTACCAACCTACTAACACACCTACCAACCTACTAACACACCTACCAACCTACTAACACACCTACCAACCTACTAACACACCTACCAACCTACTAACACACCTACCAACCTACTAACACACCTACCAACCTACTAACACACCTACCAACCTACTAACACACCTACCAACCTACTAACACACCTACCAACCTACTAACACACCTACCAACCTACTAACACACCTACTAACACACCTACCAACCTACTAACACACCTACCAACCTACTAACACACCTACCAACCTACTAACACACCTACCAACCTACTAACACACCTACTAACACACCTACCAACCTACTAACACACCTACCAACCTACTAACACACCTACCAACCTACTAACACACCTACCAACCTACTAACACACCTACCAACCTACTAACACACCTACCAACCTACTAACACACCTACTAACACACCTACCAACCTACTAACACACCTACCAACCTACTAACACACCTCCTGGCCTACCAACACACCTACCAACACACCTCCTGGCCTACCAACACACCTCCCAACCTACTAACACACCTACCAACCTACTAACACACCTACCAACCTACTAACACACCTACTAACAGGCCTACTTACTTTCAGGATACTCTCTCTTATGGTTAGTGTGCAGTAGTACCACACCAGCAGGAACATGTGGATGAGGTCGACAGTTCTGAAGGGAAGACGGGAATTATTATTATTATTATTATTATTATTATTATTATTATGGTTATTACTATTAGCATTATTATAATTACTATTTTTATTATTATTATTGTTATTATTATTATTATTATTACTTTTATTATTATTATTATTATTATTATTGTTATTACTATTATTATTATTATTGTTATTACTATTTACATTATTATTATTATTATTGTTATTACTACTACTACTACTACTAATAATAATCTGGCCTTTTGGGAATGCACTAGCGCTCGACACACACACATTACTTTTACAATTACAAGAACTGTGACATTCCTTATATATAATACAAGCTACATCATATATACATGAAAGTGGCAATAATTAAACCCTATAATCATCCGTCATAGTACCTCTCTCCAGGCCATAGCATTTTGAAATGAGAAAGGCTATCAGCTGTCTCTTAAAGGATTCAACAGCAGAGAGTTGTCTTATGGAGAGTGGCAATCTGTTATATAATCTAGGGGCTCTATATGCAAAAGAACGATCAGAGAAAGATGACTGGTGAATGGCTCCTGGCTCATCAAGACGCAAGGAATCATCTTCACTGCGTAACATCACACCCGGGCGTGTCGATGGGAGTTTTAACAATTCAGCAAGATACTTCAGTTCACCAAACTTAAAAACCTTGAATGTAATAAGACACAGTTTAAATTCAGTTCCAGCCTTTACTAGTAACCAATGCAGCTCAATCAAGAACGGTCTAGTCAAGGTTCTCGGGGGCAGACCAAAGATAAGCCGTGCCGCCCTGTTCAACACAGACTGAACTCTTGTTAGTATATTATTTGGCAGACCAACCCACAGTGAATTACAACAATCAACACCAGACAAGACCACTGCATGGACCAATGTTAAGAGGCAACGTCTGTCCAGGAATCTTCGCACAGAGGACGGATTTCTGATATGCAAGTTACACCCTCTTACAACCTGATTAATATGTTCTTTGTAATTTAACTTAGAATTATAATAAACGCCCAGATTTCGAACAGAACTGACTGGGTGATGCTGTGACACGCCAATGTTCAAAGCCAGGGCATTGTCAGTGTCATCACCCCTTTCTGTTTCCTCTGATGATGATGATCTCAGTTTTACCATCATTCAGCTTAGGTTTCCTCTTAGCCATCCAAATCTTAATATTAGACATTAGAGATTCAAACTCTGTCTCAGTATCGTTGGTATCTGACATCTTAACCTAGAGCTGGGTGTCATCAGCATAAAAATGATAGGACACATCATGAGCATCAAGTAGGGACGATAAACTACTTGTTTTCGTTTTCGTTTTCGTTTTTCAAGGCTCCAACCTGCTTGCCTGTGTCTGCCTTGGTCACCTAATGGCGGCTCTCCATGCTGCACGATCTCTGGCAGCCTCCCTGTTCAGTCCCTTAACCCTGAGGTCACACTTAATGACCTCGTCCCATGTCTTTCTCGGTCTACCCCTCATAACCCCACCCCCAATATTAACACTTCTCACCTTCCTCACCCAATTACCATCCCCCATCCTCTCCACATGTCCAAACCACCTCAATCTGCCTCTCCTCATCACAACACCAATACACTCCAGTCCCATCCTACCTCTCAACTCTTCCATTGTAAACCCAGCCCCTCCAGGCCTTGCACGCAGGGACGCACTGCACATCCACCTAATCATTGTCATTTCTGTACGTCTGAGCCGGCGAATGTCTTCCTCCTTCACTGCCCAGGTCTCACTGCCATACAGCATCACACTCCTAACACATGCTGCATACAAAGACCCCTTAGCACGTAGGGAGAGCCCTCCCAATGTCAGGAGAGGCAAGAGCTCCCTGAACTTCTTCCAACCACTTCTCACCCTAGCCACAGAGCTGCTCCAGCCCCACCTCCAGCACACAACATGTCTCCTAAATAACAAAACTCCTCCACACACTTGTGTAGATAGTAAATAGAATTGGACCTAAAACTGATCCTTGAGGGACTCCACATAGAAGGGGAGCAGAATCAGAGCTAGCGTAATCAACAGCCACTCTCTGAGATCTGTCCGACAGATACGACTTGAGGAGCAAAAGGGCACTATCACGAACGCCATAAATATACAGATCATCCAACAACAGTGTATGATCTACTGTATCAAACGCTGCAGACAGATCCAACAGAACTAGGAGAGAGGACATCCCACTACAAGCATTTGCCACCAAGTCACACTGAATCCTTGTTAGTGCAGTTTCAGTTGTGTTCCAGTAGTGGTACGAGTTGGTCGAGTACGGCCCGCTCAATAATCCTGGATAAAAAAGACAGGTTGGAGACGGGACGATAATTTGCCATGCTCTCGACATCAAGGTCAGGTTTCTTAATTAGGGGCCTAAGCAAAGCATGTTTCTCAGACCGCACAAAATTACTTTCTAAGAAGCATCTATTTATTATGTTGCAGATACAGTCTTCAGCGTGCTCATACACATCAGGCAGTTGTGTTACATGGATCAAGTGAGCAAATTGTTTTATTAAGCTCTCCGATGTAACGTTTGACTTTGTTTACATCCAGCGAAGGAAATGTTTTAATGATCCCCGGTGCACCGTGGCTGGAAGTCGAGTATGCCTCACTAGGAGAACTGCTGTCTAAATCACTTCTTATGCGAGATGTCTTACATGTAAAAAATGAAGGAAAATCAGAAGCCAATTGGGCATCAGATACACAAGTTGGTTTAACAATTACATTCCTCCGACCAACCAAACTGTTCACAACTGCAGACAGTTTTTTTGTATCACCACCACATGAATCAACGTTATCTTGATAATATCTTGCCTTTTGGCCTTTTACAGTGTGAACGACTGCTCTTCTCACAAAAACATAACGCAAACAAGTTACTTCGGTCCGCTGCAGGCACCACTCACGTTCTGCCCTTGTATGTTGTCTACGCAAAGAATTAATGGATGGACCATACCACGGAGAATCATCAGGTACAGTGATTGTTTTTACTACCTCAGGACAATAATGGTCAAAAATTGACCTGAGCTCATTGTTGTAAATATCAACCAATTCACCAGAAGAAAGACTGGAAGAATCAATGGAGTTTAAACGCTGATCAG
>NC_137070.1:5215795-5228295 GCF_032717465.1 Coenobita brevimanus | reverse complement strand
CTTTAACTTACAACCCTCCATCAATACTACTTCTGACCACACATAGACTGGTTGTGGAATCTCCCTAACACCTTTTCTTAAGTGATTTATTTGGTTTATTACACCTCACTGTCCTCTTCCGTGTTACATAAATCCTTCTAATATTGGAGAGAGAGAGAGAGAGAGAGAGAGAGAGAGATTACTAACCCATCCAATCTTATCAGCATGACAGAGAGAGAGAGAGAGAGAGAGAGAGAGAGAGAGAGTGAGTTATAAAATATGTAGGTGTGTATATGCATGTATGTATATATGTGTGTGTGTGTGTGTGTGTGTGTGTGTGTGTGTGTGTGTGAGAGAGAGAGAGAGAGAGAGAGAGAGAGAGAGAGAGAGAGAGTGAGTTATAAAATATGTAGGTGTGTATATACATGTATGTATATATATGTGTGTGTGTGTGTGTGTGTGTGTGTGTGTGTGTGTGTGTGTGTGTGTGTGTGTGTGTGTGTGTGTGTGAGAGAGAGAGAGAGAGAGAGAGAGAGAGCACTACCCCATCCCTGTAATCAGTAAATCAGTTTATCAAACATCTAAGTCACAAATTCCTATCTCTTCACCTTGAATTTTGACCTGTTCCTTCAGATTAGTGCTAGAATATGATGCTAGTCACGAAGAAGTGCTGTGGGAAGGATATAGAGCCATAGCACAGTCTTTTAGCACTATAATATGATGCTGGTCACGAAGAAGTGCTGTGGGAAGGATATAGAGCCATAGCATTGTCTCTACACACAACAATATGATGCTAGTCATGAAGAAGTGCTATGGAAAGGATGTAGAATATGATGCTAGTCACGAAGAAGTGCTATGGAAAGGATGTAGAATATGATGCTAGTCATGAAGAAGTGCTGTGGAAAGGATGTAGAATATGATGCTAGTCATGAAGAAGTGCTATGGAAAGGATGTAGAATAGGATGCTAGTCACGAAGGAGTGCTATGGAAAGGATGTAGAATATGATGCTAGTCACGAAGAAGTGCTATGAGATGAGATGGAGAGAGACTAACTAGGAGAGTGTATGTGAGTGAGGTGGAGGGGGGGAGAGGGAGGGGGAGGCCAAGGATGAGATGGAGGGATGGAGTGGAGAGGTATATGAGAGAGGGGTGTGTGAGCTGGGGATTTATGTAACACAGAAGAGGACAGTAAGGTGTAATAAACAAAATAAATCACTTAGGAAAAGGTGTTAGGGAGCTTTATGCAGAGTATGGTGATATTGGAAGGATTTATGTAACACAGAAGAGGACAGTAAGGTGCAATAAGCAAAATAAATCACTTAGGAAAAGGTGTTAGGGAGCTTTATGCAGAGTATGGTGATATTGGAAGGATTTATGTAACACAGAAGAGGACAGTAAGGTGTAATAAACCAAGTAAATCACTTAGGAGAAGGTGTTAGGGAGCTTTATGCAGAGTATGGTGATATTGGAAGGATTTATGTAACACAGAAGAGGACAGTAAGGTGTAATAAACAAAATAAATCACTTAGGAAAAGGTGTTAGGGAGCTTTGTGCAGAGTATGGTGATATTGGAAGGATTTATGTAACACAGAAGAGGACAGTAAGGTGTAATAAACAAAATAAATCACTTAGGAAAAGGTGTTAGGGAGCTTTATGCAGAGTATGGTGATATTGGAAGGATTTATGTAACACAGAAGAGGACAGTAAGGTGTAATAAACAAAATAAATCACTTAGGAAAAGGTGTTAGGGAGCTTTATGCAGAGTATGGTGATATTGGAAGGATTTATGTAACACAGAAGAGGACAGTAAGGTGTAATAAACAAAATAAATCACTTAGGAAAAGGTGTTAGGGAGCTTTATGCAGAGTATGGTGATATTGGAAGGATTTATGTAACACAGAAGAGGACAGTAAGGTGTAATAAACAAAATAAATCACTTAGGAAAAGGTGTTAGGGAGCTTTATGCAGAGTATGGTGATATTGGAAGGATTTATGTAACACAGAAGAGGACAGTAAGGTGTAATAAACAAAATAAATCACTTAGGAAAAGGTGTTAGGGAGCTTTATGCAGAGTATGGTGATATTGGAAGGATTTATGTAACACAGAAGAGGACAGTAAGGTGTAATAAACAAAATAAATCACTTAGGAAAAGGTGTTAGGGAGCTTTATGCAGAGTATGGTGATATTGGAAGGATTTATGTAACACAGAAGAGGACAGTAAGGTGTAATAAACAAAATAAATCACTTAGGAAAAGGTGTTAGGGAGCTTTATGCAGAGTATGGTGATATTGGAAGGATTTATGTAACACAGAAGAGGACAGTAAGGTGTAATAAACAAAATAAATCACTTAGGAAAAGGTGATAGGGAGCTTTATGCAGAGTATGGTGATATTGGAAGGATTTATGTAACACAGAAGAGGACAGTAAGGTGTAATAAACAAAATAAATCACTTAGGAAAAGGTGTTAGGGAGCTTTATGCAGAGTATGGTGATATTGGAAGGATTTATGTAACACAGAAGAGGACAGTAAGGTGTAATAAACAAAATGAATCACTTAGGAAAAGGTGTTAGGGAGCTTTATGCAGAGTATGGTGATATTGGAAGGATTTATGTAACACAGAAGAGGACAGTAAGGTGTAATAAACAAAATAAATCACTTAGGAAAAGGTGTTAGGCAGCTTTATGCAGAGTATGGTGATATTGGAAGGATTTATGTAACACAGAAGAGGACAGTAAGGTGTAATAAACAAAATAAATCACTTAGGAAAAGGTGTTAGGGAGCTTTATGCAGAGTTTGGTGATATTGGAAGGATTTATGTAACACAGAAGAGGACAGTAAGGTGTAATAAACAAAATAAATCACTTAGGAAAAGGTGTTAGGGAGCTTTATGCAGAGTATGGTGATATTGGAAGGATTTATGTAACACAGAAGAGGACAGCAAGGTGTTATAAACAAAATAAATCACTTAGGAACAGGTGTTTGGGAGCTTTCTGACGTGGATATCAGGCGGGGCAGTGATAGTAAGTGCATTTATAAACTGTAATCTTAGTCTCGCTATCTGATAAGGAATGGAGGTCATCTGGAGGTCAAGGGTCAGATGTCTTAATGGGGTGGCATCAAATTAACCGGGCAATTTCTCTTCTTGACCCTAACCGTCCCAATCCACTAAAGGCAGGGTCTTGTTTGGCGAGCCATGGCTGCCAAATCACTCCCAGTCTTTCATTTATGCAATAGGTCAGCTCTGGAACTGTCTCCCTCTGTCTGTATTTCCTGCTGCCTATGATCTCCAGTCTTTCAAACGCAGTGTGTCCAGGCATCTCAAAATGATCGGATCTTGAATTTGGCTCTCTCTTGTATTTTGTTTTTCTCTTGGAGGGAACTGTTACTGCGGGCTGGTGGCCTTGGGTTCCTTCTTCCTCGCATAAAAAAAAAAGCCAGTATTTTTCCCTTCAGTAAACCAATGTTACCTGCAAGTCACCTGTTGGCCAGAACATACCTCAAACCCAGTCCACTACCGTACACAATAAGTAAGTGTCACGTAAATGAACAGAGAAGCGCAGTGTGATTGATTATTAAGCGTGTGCTTGTGGCCATTGTGAAGGTTTAATACCTCATTACAGGATTCTAAGCATCACATTGTGTAAATAAACACATACTGTATATTTACTGCTGGTAAATATTTCACCTGGTGGTCAGTCTGGCTGCTAAACATTTATTTGGCAGGTAAATCTGACACCTTAGCAGCCACATGGCAGGCAACCATCGGCAGTTGGCAAGAGCCCTGAAAAGTCCCTGAACTCCCTCCCTATCCCCTGACAGGGGGATGGTACACAGCAGTAGGGTTATCTCAGCCTGCAGTTCACTGGGTTCATGTTAGATTAGCACGGCAGGTACCGAATGCTTGTGCTGCCATGTGCTGAACAGTACATGGCCACCAGTAACTGTACAATAGTACAGTACAACTGTATAGCACAATATATCCCAGTGAACACGTCAAAAATCACTAGTGAACCGCTGGCATCAACTGCTGCTGTGAGTGAAGACTGGGTGATTTGTGCTGCTGATGCTGTACTGACCAGCACATGCCTGTACACTGATAAATGCACAGTACAATTGTACAGCACAGGATTTACCACACAACACATACCACACCACCACTTATAACGCACCAGTAACAGCCAATGTTGTGTGACTAACACAACATATCTTCCTGTACGCTGATAAAATAATTTCCCAGATAATCCACGAATACACAAAGCCGTGAGTAGCACTGCAGCGATCAGCAGCGGTTGACTGTACAGCTGGTATAACAAGAGAGACAGGCGGTGCAACAACACGTACATCATTCCCCCAAAAAGAAAAGCACAAAGTCTGGCTTCCGAACAAGTACATCCACGGAGACAAGTTTGCCAGACACACCTGCCGCCCACCATGATGCCATTGAACCTTTCCTACAGCACCAGCGTTGACTCCAGAACATTTTGTAGTGAAGTAAGTCACAGTTTACTACAGTATCCACAAACCATTCTGTCAATCTATCCATTTATCTATCTATCTATCCCGTGGAGGTGAAGTGACTGAGACCCTGGTGGTGGGGTGATTGGAGTCCACAGGTGACTACTTAACAGCCCTGATTGCAGGTCAGGTCGGCAGTTCATTGCACCCCTTATGGACCCCAAGGCAAGGTGGAGGGAGGGGTAGACCGAGGATGAGGTGGAGGGATGGAGTGGAGAGGTATATGAGGGAGGGGGGAGTGAGTTGGGGGAGAGCAGTCAAATGGTGGATGACAGAGTGACTTGGAGGCGTTTTGTCTGCGGCCACCCTTTGCAGGAATAGGGTGTCGGGGCAATAGATAGATAGATAGGTAGATAGACAGACAGATAGATAGATAGTATAGGGGTTAAGGACTGCGTGAAACGGTCAGGCATCCGAGCAAGCATCAGAGGCAAAACACATCTACTTATATCTTCTTGAAACAACGTCAGGGGAAGGAGCGTCAACAAATAATCGAGGCCGGGAACCTCTCTCCACCGCAGTCATAGCATTATCATCGCAACTTATTTTCATTGAACTCTTGAAGGTCAGGTTAAGTTAGGTTAGGTTACGTTATATATGTACCTATTGCTAGACACCTCAATTCCTGACCTGACCTGACCTAACCTAACCTTCAAGAGTAAAATAAAAATACTTTGAGATGAAACTGCCCTTCTATCTATCTATCTATCTATAGCCCGACACCCTAATCCTGCAAAGGGTGGCCACAGACAAAACACCTCCAAGTCGCTCTGTCACCCACCATTTGACTACCCTCCCCCCAACTCACTCCCCCCTCCCTCATATACCTCTCCACTCCATCCCTCCACCTCATTCTCAGTCTACCCCTCCCTCCACCTCTCCTACATACACCCTCCTAGTCAGTCTTTCATTCTCCATTCTCTCCACATGTCCAAACCACCTCAGTGTATTTCTCTTAATTCACCCTCCACCTCATCCTTGGTCTACCCCTCCCTCTCCCTCCCTCCACCTCACCTACAGACACCCTCTTAGGTAGTCTTTCATTCTCCATTCTCTCCACATGTCCAAACCACCTCAGTGTATTTCTCCTAATTCACCCTCCACCTCATCCTCGGTCTACCCCTCCACCTCACCTACATACACCCTCTTAGTTAGTCTTTCATTCTCCATTCTCTCCACATGGCCAAACCACCTCAGTGTATTTCTCCTAATTCACCCTCCACCTCATCCTTGGTCTACCCCTCCCTCTCCCTCCCTCCACCTCACCTACATACACCCTCTTAGTCAGTCTTTCATTCTTCATTCTCTCCACATGTCCAAACCACCTCAGTGTATTTCTCCTAATTCACCCTCCACCTCATCCTTGGTCTACCCCTCCCTCTCCCTCCCTCCACCTCACCTACATACACCCTCTTAGTCAGTCTTTCATTCTTCATTCTCTCCACATGTCCAAACCACCTCAGTGTATTTCTCCTAATTCACCCTCCACCTCATCCTTGGTCTACCCCTCCCTCTCCCTCCCTCCACCTCACCTACATACACCCTCTTAGTCAGTCTTTCATTCTTCATTCTCTCCACATGTCCAAACCTACCGAGTAATAATAATAATCGTAATATTTTTCAATTAAGCTGACATAAGGCTGCGTGGGGCGTGGTTAGGGATATGAAGGGTTAGGCTAATAATAATATATTGTTATACATCAATATATTTTAATAGATCTAACATTATCCTTGAGAAAAAAATGAAACACACACACACACACACACACACACACACACACACACACACACACACACACACACGCACACACACACACACACACACACACACCTCATCTCAAAAAGCACATAGACAAGATTGAAAAAGCTCAAAGGGCCGCTACAAGATGGATACCATGCTTAAGGGACCTAAGCTACGAAGAAAGACTAAATAAACTGAATCTATCAACACTACAGGAGAGAAGGAAAAGAGGTGACATGATAATGCTATATAAGTGCATATCAGGGAAGGAGAAAATAGACATAAATGATTACTTAACATATGGAGAAGCATCAGCAAGAGGACACTGCAAAAAACTGCATAAGAAGAGAGGTGATAAAGACGTAAGGAAATTCAGTTTCCCAAACAGAGCAATTGATCAATGGAATGCACTACCGAATGAAATAGTGTGTGCCAAAACAATTCACAGATTTAAGGATATGTACGATAAATATGGTTTAAGACACGGGACAGTACGAGCTGGACTCATTCCTGTAAAGATACAATTAGGTAAGAACAATTAGGTAAGAACACACACACACACATGCATACATACATATAGCCTATACAACTTACGTACATAGGCCATACATACATACACACACACATACATACATGCATACACACACACACACACACACACAGGAAAGCATAAGTCAACAGGAAACCATCATTTAATTACAAAAAATACAGAAGAAAAAGACAGAAAAGTTAATAATTTACACACACACACACACACACACACACACACACACACACACACACAGGTAACCATCATTTAATTACCAAAAAAAATATTAAAAAACCAAGACGTGAATATTCTACTGGGTGTATAGACATGACCTTCCAAAATGAACATAATTCTCTTTAGCCTCCTTTAATTGGGTGTAATTCTCAAAAATATATATATAAAAAAGTTACTATAGCACTTAAGCTTGATCTGGAAAAAGTATATGATATAGTTGTAGTTGTAATATTTAAATTACGTAAAATAATGAGGAAAGAAAATATGGCAGAAAGGTTTGTGTCTAGTAGGCCTTATTTCAAGCCTTTAAAGGATCCTCAGTGGCTGTTAGGGGAGGGTATTAATTAAAACATGGCGGTAATTAATCCCCCATGACTCAGGGATTTCACAGGATTAATTACGAATCGATTTATGGGGAAAAAACTCAAAATTGGCCACGCAGGGGGATTCACCTCCAAGCCCCTGTACTCGTTGCTCAGCGTCTCCCACTCCTCTATACAGGCGTCTATGGTGTTATGCTCCATTATGGCGTTATTTTAAAGGTGCCAGGCAGGTCACAGCCACAGCCACAGCACCACCACCACCTGTGCCATGATAACCACTGACCAACGCAGCCACCATCACCGTTACCAGCTCAAAATGGCGCTACCTCCCTCCCCAGCACACATGGATGGAGCGGCGGTGCTAACTTGCTATATAAATTGCTGTCTGGCTTTCTTAGGCTGTTACTGGCTTTCTTTGTACCCCTAGTGGCTTCCTTTGTCCTTACTGGCTCCAGTGTACTCTTACTGGCTTTCTTTGTGCTCTTAGTGGCTTTATTTCTACCCGTAGTGGGCAAGAAACTGCTAACATTGCTATATAAATTGCTGTCTGGCTTTCTTAGGCTGTTGCTGGCTTTCTTTGTACCCTTAGTGGCTTTCCTTGCACCCTTAGTGGCTTTCCTTGCACCCTTAGTGGCTTTCCTTGCACCCTTACTGGCTTTCTTTGTCCTTACTGGTTTATTGTGTTCTTACTGGCTTTCTTTGGACCCTTAATGGCACGAAACTGCTAACATTGCTATATAAATTGCTGTCTGGCTTTTTTATGCTCCTAGTGGCTTTTCTGGGCTGTTACTGGCTTTCTTTGTACCCTTAGTGGCTTTCTTTGTACCCTTAGTGGCTTTCTTTGTACCCTTAGTGGCTTTATTCGTGTCTTTAGTGGCTGTATTTATCCTTAACGTCCAGGAAACTGCTAAAATTGCTGAATAAATTGCTTACTGGCTTTCTTTGTACCCTTAGTCGCTTGGCCTTGTGGAGAGGGTGGAGAATTAGAGACTGACTAGAAGAGTATGAGGTGGAGATGGAGAAAGGAGATGAGGTGGAGGGCTGGAGGAAGGGCAGCTTGTTGACAGAGGACAGGGTGACATGGAGGTAAAATATGATTGCGTCCACCTACCAGGATGAGGAGTCTGGCTAGAGAGAGAGAGAGACTGACAGGTAGGTAGGTAGGTAGGCAGGCAGGTACATTGGTAGGAAGGCAGGTAGGTAGGTAGGTAGGCAGATAGGTAGGCAGCAGGTAGGTAGGTAGGTAGCAGATAGGTAGGCAGGCAGGCAGATAGGTAGCCAGGCAGGCAGATAGGTAGGCAGGTAGGTAGGTAGGAAGATAGATAATATAGACTTAGAAAAACGCAAACACAGCCTGGCTTCTGAAGGTGGTGTCTGAGAAATATGCCTTGCTACGTCGCTGACCTCATTACCGCAGCAGACAATGGCAGGTGTGCTGATGCCAGTTACTCAGACTGTGAAGAAGCTTTTGACTGGGTCCCCCACAGACTGTGCATTAAGCTTAAGGTGATGGGAATAGCAGGGAAAGTTTTAGTCTGGATTGAAAGCTTCTTTTCAGAGAGACTCCACAGGGTCTATCTATCTATCTATTGCCAGACGCCATAATCCTGTAAGGGGTGGCCATTTGACTCTGAGTTATTTGCTTTACAGGGAGGGGCACTAACCCTCCACCAACCCACTTCCTGACACGTAGGGAGCACGTATGGTCCACTAGACATGAGTTACCAGACTGGCTGCCAGTTGAGTGGAGTTCCCCAGGGCTCTGTGCTCAGACCCATCCTCTTCATCGTATATATCACTGACTTGGTGTTATAGTTGGAATGTACAGCCAGCTTGTTTACAGCTGATGCAAAAATATACAGAGTCACCAGGTCACATGACACCAGCGCAGTGGAGAGAGACCTGGAGAGACTGAATGAGTGGCGTGGCAAGCGGTTCCTGAACTTTAACACAGACGATGTAAGGCAATGCACACGGGACACAAACACCCCTGGGCCCAACAATCAGCTGGGCAATAAAACGCTTAAAACATCCACCTTATAAAAAGCTCCGGGAATCCTGACAGCGTCGCACATGAAGCCTTCATCACACGTCGCAGCGAAAGCCATCAGTAGACTTGGAGTCATCAAAAGAAATGTCACAGCCTTGAGTACGGAAGTCCTTGTACCACTTTCTCTCCCACTGATGCGTCCTGTTCTTGACTATGGAGTGCAGCGCTGGTCACCATATTTAGTGCAAGATATCCAGGCACCGGAGAGAGTGCAGCGGCGAGTGACGCAGCTGGTTCCAGGACTGGAGGGATTACCATACGAGGAGAGATGCAGCAACTCAGACATCAGACATTAAGTGAAAGAAGGAAGGGAGGCGATATGGTGGAAACATTCAAGCTTATCCATGGATATGAAGACCTTCCTTCCTCTAAGTTCATCAGACTCAACACAAACCCTCAAGGGTAACGCCCCTTGCTTGCCTCGCTCCTCCAGAGGCCAAGTGGGACACCTCTCTCATTCTCCCCACACCCCAAGGGGCGGAGCTAGCTCCCCAGCGGAGTCGCAGCCGGAGAGGGTCTGGAGCGGCCCCATAGTGAGCCTGGGGATACGCTCACACAGCCAGCGCCGCTACATCAGCCATCGCTGCTGGATGCCCAGAGGAAGACACTGTAGGTAACCCCTGATGGCATCTTGGCACAGGCCAGGCTGCAGCCCCCAGCCACCGAGGGACGCCCCCAGGACTCCCAGCTGAGACCTTCCTAGACCATCTGGTGAGCCATCCTCCACCAAGGGTAGGCGCAAGGCAGAGTGCCTACTCGCCCTGTTCGGCCCCAGCCCTGAGGGCCGACACACTCCCCAAGGCCCCTCCAGGGAAAGGCCTCCCTCTACGCTGCCCCACAGCCACACCTGACAACCTGGCCCAAGACAGATATTGTGCCCCTTCAGAGAGCGCATGCCTGATGGGACCCCTCCCACACCTGGGTGACACCTACACCTACCCTGTCACCTGTAGCCCAACTCTTATCCTTTGTGTCCACAACACTGCGTTTATTCTGCACATTTGTTCTGTGCCGTTTACATGGCAATATACCTGTACAGGTGCCTGGCCTGGGTTGCTGAGCCTTGTGCCTCTGTTGCTCTGGACCTGGATTTGGAAAGAACCCCAGATCAGTCGCTTGTACTCAGGGAGCGAGAGTACGTTCCATAACAGTAGGTAGGTAGGCAGGCAGACAGTTAAGTAGGTAGGTAGGCAGGCAGACAGGAAAGTAGAGAGGTAAGCAGGCAGACAGGAAAGTAGAGAGGTAAGCAGGCAGACAGGAAAGTAGGTAGGTAGGCAGGCAGACAGGTAAGTAAGTAGGTAGGCAGGCAGGCAGGAAAGTAGGTAGGTAGGCAGGCAGACAGGTAAGTACGGAGGTAGGCAGGCAGACAGGTAAGCAGGTAGGCAGGCAGGTAGGTAGGTAGGCAGATAAAACACAAACACACACACCCTCCCCAAAAAACCACCAAATAAATTACGTTTGGATATAAAACACAAACCATTCTTATAATTCATTTATTAAAACAACCGTGTACTTGGCATTCATAAATGTAACACTGCATAAGTATTTTTATTTAAGTGCCTCGCAAATATCACTTTGGTTCCACATCCTCACGCAAGACACACACCATCCACTCAGCTGGGGGATATTTCTTCGCAACAATTACAGTAACACCTCACTATAACAGACTAATTGGGGCCCAAGGCAGTACGAAAAACGCAAACTTCCGATAAAAGCAACATCCGGACTTCCCCCTGCTAACGCGGACTATTTCCGATGTATAGGAATTTAGTCTGGTAGCTCCTCGAGTCCGATACAAGCGAATTCCGGTCTATTGAAGTCCGTTAGATTGAGGCTTGACTGTATTTCCTAATCCCACACCAGCAGACAGGGCCAGAGTCACAGCACAGACTCCCCCAGCTCAACTTCCCTATTCAAACCATCACCATTTTCCTTTTTAAATAACCTTATAATAGGGGTAACTTCTCTAAAACTACGTAACACTGCATAATGATATGAGGCGGGCCGCGGAGCAACACCAAGCGCGCCAAATTCAAAAAATAAAACAGAAATAAAGGAGAATACACGATTCTTCCATTTCTTGGCGCTGCTGGAGTTTCCCCAGGGATGAAAAATATAAACTGGTGTTTGTGGAGGAACCCTGAAGGCGCCAAGCGTAAAAGAAATCCTCGTTTTTTGTTTTTTTTTCAATATTTTCGTGCAATCGGAGTTCCCCTCAAGGCAGCACCAGAAAAATAAAACGCGGTGCTGTTTGGAGGAACCCTGAGAGCGCCAAACGTAAAAAATCATACGTTTTATTATTATTATTATTTTTTTCAATATTTTAGCGCACCGTGTGTACAAAATTACGTGTACGGGTTCCATGTGTACAAAATTACATGTACAGGTTCCATGTGTACGAAATTACATGTGTACAGGTTCCATGTGTACGAAATTACGTGTACAAGTTCCATGTGTACGAAATTACGTGTACAGGTTCCATGTGTACGAAATTACGTGTACGGGTTCCATGTGTACGAAATTACATGTGTACAGGTTCCATGTGTACGAAATTACGTGTACGGGTTCCATGTGTACGAAATTACGTGTACGGGTTCCATGTGTACGAAATTACGTGTACGGGTTCCATGTGTACGAAATTACATGTGTACAGGTTCCATGTGTACGAAATTACGTGTACGGGTTCCATGTGTACCAAATTCCATGTGTACAAGTTCTATGTGTACAAGTTCTATGTGTACAAGTTCCATGTGTACAAGTTCTATGTGTACAAAATTCCATGTGTGTAAGTTCTATGTGTACAAGTTCCATGTGTATGAAATTACATGTGTACAATTTCTATGTGTACAAGTTCCATGTGTACAAGTTTCATGTGTACAAACTTACATGTGTACAAGCTGTGTGTACCGCGGTCAGAGTTCCCCCACAAAGCACCGTACATTGGCTCCTTAGCACCTTTCCCTTGGTGATTTATTTTTCCAGCTGGTTAATATCACTTTGTACCTTAAGTATGGTGTTTGGTAATAGATAGATAGATAGATAGATAAATAGATAGATAGATAGATAGACCTTACTTATGAAGAGCATGGAAATACTGAAAGGATTTAGCAACACAAAGGCAACAATA
>NC_137070.1:5198295-5208295 GCF_032717465.1 Coenobita brevimanus | reverse complement strand
TGGATGTGATAGGAAGCGTTAGGAGGAACACACTGAGGTGGTTTGGCCATGTGGAGAGGATGGAGGGTGAGAGACTGACGAGGAGAGTGTATGTGAGTGAGGTGGATGTGGAGTTACATGGAGAGACAGGCTGACAAATGAGGATATAAAGGAGCGTTGTGGTGTGGATGTGGATGTGATAGGAAGCGTTAGGAGGAACACACTGAGGTGGTTTGGCCATGTGGAGAGGATGGAGGGTGAGAGACTGACGAGGAGAGTGTATGTGAGTGAGGTGGATGTGGAGTTACATGGAGAGACAGACTGACACGAGGAAGAGTGGATGAGGAAGTGAGGATGTGTGGTGTGGATGTGGAGAGGAAGATGGGAAGAAAGAGGGTGTGTGGAGTTACATGGAGAGACAAGTATTATTATTATTATTATTATTATTATTATTATCATCATCATTATCATTATTATTATTATTATCATTATTATTATTATTATTATACTCATACCTTCACCAGGTAGCATGTCTCCCTAACACCTTTTCCTTAGTGATTTATTTTTATTCATTTCTGCTGGTGTCCTTCCTAAATCTATCGTATATCAACACTTAATCAATGTCTATCTATCTATCTATCTATCTATAGCCCGACGCCCTAATCCTGCAAAGGGTGGCCACAGACAAAACACCTCCAAGTCACTCTGTCACCCACCATTTGACTACCCTCCCGCCAACTCACCCCCCCCTCCCTCATATACCTCTCACCTCCATGCCTCCACCTCATCCTCGGTCTACCCCTCCCTCATATAACGCTCAAGAATATAGTAATGGAGAAGGATCAGGAATAAGTCACTAAGGCAATGGTGTTAAGTATGTTTCCTAACCATACTGGAAAAAAAAGCAAGAGAGAGAGAGAGAGAGAGATAGTAGCGTATATCTGTGTGTGTGTGTGTGTGTGTGTGTGTGTGTGTGTGTGTGTGTGTGTGTGTGTGTGTGTGTGTGTGTGTGTGAGAGAGAGAGAGAGAGAGATAGTAGCGTATATCTGTGTGTGTGTGTGTGTGTGTGTGTGTGTGTGTGTGTGTGTGTGTGTGTGTGTGTGTGTGTGTGTGTGTGTGTGTGTGTGTGTGTGTGTGTGTGAGAGAGAGAGAGAGAGAGAGAGAGATAGTGTGTGTGTGTGTGTGTGTGTGTGTGTGTGTGTGTGTGTGAGAGAGAGAGAGAGAGAGAGAGAGAGAGAAAGAGAGAGATAGTTGCGTATATCTGTGTGTGTGTGTGTGTGTGTGTGTGTGTGAGCGAGCGAGAGAGAGAGAGAGAGAGAGAGAGAAAGAGAGAGATAGTTGCGTATATCTGTGTGTGTGTGTGTGTGTGTGTGTGTGTGTGTGTGTGTGTGTGTGTGTGTGTGTGTGAGAGAGAGAGAGAGAGAGAGAGAGAGAGAGAGAGAGAGAGTCATACCTTAGGGGCGAGTACGTGCGTTAGTTTGTTTACAAGCCAGGGGGGAAGCTTGCCGCGCGGGTCACAGTGTGATACGTAGGCGAAGGAGCAGCCCCCAGACGCCAGCGGCCGGATTAAGTAGCCTGTGGGAATGCATTACAACACCACCATATCAGATAATAGCTGTACTAGTCACGAAGAAGTGCTGTGGAAAGGAACATTGGATTAAGTAGCCAAAAGGAATGCATTACAACCCTACCACAACAGATATAAGTTGTACTAGTCATGAAGAAGTGCTGTGGAAAGGAACATTGGATTAAGTAGCCTGTGGGAATGCGTTACAACACCACCATATCAGATAAAAGTTGTACTAGTCACGAAGAAGTGCTGTGGAAAGGAACATTGGATTAAGTAGCCTATGGGAATGCGTTCCAACACCACCATATCAGATAATAGCTTTACTAGTCACAAAGAAGTGCTGTGGAAAGGAACATTGGATTAAGTAGCCTACAGGAATGCGTTACAACACCACCATATCAGATAATAGCTTTACTAGTCACAAAGAAGTGCTGTGGAAAGGATTAGTGGTTGGATTAAGTAGCCTATAGGAATGCGTTACAACATTATCATATCAAAACTTGTACTAGTCATGAAGAAGTGCTATGGAAAGGAACAGTAGGTGGATTAAGTAGCCTATGGGAATGCGTTACAACCCCACCACATCAGATAGAAGCTGTGTATTGTTTTTGTTTTTCTTGGAACAATTTGCCGTGCATGGCCTTGGGTTCCTCCTTCTTCGCACTGAAAAAACTAAAAAACAGAAATAAAACAACACTGAGGTGGTTTGGCCATGTGGAGAGGATGGAGAGTGAGAGACTGACGAGGAGAGAGTATGTGAGTGAGGTGGAGGGGGAGGGGAGGGAGGGGGAGGCCGAGGATGAGATGGAGGGATGGGGTGGAGAGGTATATGAGAGAGGGGGGTGTGAGCTGGGGGGATGGAGGACGAGAGACTGACGAGGAGAGTGTATGTGAGTGAGGTGGAGGGGGAGGGGAGGGAGGGGGAGGCCGAGGATGAGATGGAGGGATGGGGTGGAGAGGTATATGAGAGAGGGGGGTGTGTGTGAGCTGGGAGCAGGGCAGTGAAATGGCGGGGGACAGGGCGACATGGAGGCGCTTTGTTTACATCCACCCCTCATGGAATTACGGCGTGTGGCAATAGATAGACAGATAGATAGACAGATAGATAGACAGGGTGATGGCCAACGACAATCCTTACCTGTGAGGTGTGACAAGCCACGCACAAACCCTTTCCGTGGCGGGTACTGGTGGTGGTACACAGAGTGGTTCAACACGTACAGCTCCCGGCCTGTGTCCAGCCACGAACGTTGCAACACAAAGTCCCGGTTTTTCAATGGAGCTGGACATGCTACTGCAACGGAAAGAATGCAATGAGGAGGAGAGAAAGAAGGAAGGAAGGAAGGAATGAAGGAAAGAATGCAAGGATGAGGAGGGAAAGAATGAAGGAAAGAATACAATGATGAGGAAGGAAAGAATGCAATGAGGAGGAGGAAGGAAAGAATGAAGGAAAGAATGCAATGAGGAGGAGGAGGGAAAGAATGAAGGAAAGAATGCAATGAGGAGGAGGAAGGAAAGAATGAAGGAAAGAATGCAATGAGGAGGAGGAAGGAAAGAATGAAGGAAAGAATGCAATGAGGAGGAGGAAGGAAAGAATGAAGGAAAGAATGCAATGAGGAGGAGGGAAAGAATGAAGGAAAGAATGCAATGATGAGGAAGGAAAGAATGAAGGAAAGAATGCAATGATGAGGAAGGAAAGAATGAAGGAAGGAATGCAATGATGAGGAAGGAAAGAATGAAGGAAGGAATGCAATGATGAGGAAGGAAAGAATGAAGGAAGGAATGCAATGATGAGGAAGGAAAGAATGAAGGAAGGAATGCAATGATGAGGAAGGAAAGAATGAAGGAAGGAATGCAATGATGAGGAAGGAAAGAATGAAGGAAGGAATGCAATGATGAGGAAGGAAAGAATGAAGGAAGGAATGCAATGAGGAGGAGGGAAAGAATGAAGGAAAGAATGAAGGAAAGAATGCAATGAGGAGGAAGGAAATTGCATTGATGAAAATTACACATACATATCTGGTACACACACAGACACATTTACATACACATGCATATCTGATACATATATACACATGTACATGTAGACAGACATATAAATATATACATATGGAACACACACACACACACACACACACACACACACATTTACATACACATGTATACCTGGTACATACACGCACACACATACATACACACACACACACACACACATATATACACACACATACATTGATATATACATACATTAATACACACATACATACATACACACACACACACATATTATACACACACACACACATATATTATACACACACACACACATATATATACACACACACACATACAAAGATATATACGTACATTAATGCACACACACACACACACACACACACACACACACATTGCAGGAAGCTGTTGACCTCTTATATAAGTGTCGTAAGTGAGGTAACACAAGCGTAAGTGCATCAAGACCTCTTGTAAGTGTCGTAAGTGAGGTAAAACATGCGTATAGTCTTAAATAAGTGTCGTAAGTGCAATAACAGAAACGTATACTCTTAAATAAGTGTTATAAGTGTCGTAAGTGAGGTAACACAAGCGTAAGTGCATGAAGACCTCTTATAAGTGTCGTAAGTGCAATAACAGAAACGTATACTCTTAAATAAGTGTTATAAGTGTTGTAAGTGAGGTAACACAAGCGTAAGTGCACCAGGGCCTCTTAAATAAGTGTTATAAGTGTCGTAAGTGAGGTAACACAAGCGTAAGTGCACCAGGGCCTCTTAAATAAGTGTTATAAGTGTCGTAAGTGAGCTAACACAAGCGTAAGTGCACCAGGGCCTCTTAAATAAGGGTTATAAGTGTCGTAAGTGAGGTAACACAAGCGTAAGTGCGTTTACTCACTGGCGTAGTAAGAGACGTCGTTGTTGGGATTCAAATACCCCACATCCACACACCGTATCATGTGTTTGTCCCAGGTTTGCCGGTAGTGGGGATCGTGAAGCACATCGTACACTACACTGGCGTCCAGGTCCTTGTACACCGTCACCACCTGTGTACACGCGTTACATTTGTTTAGTACGTTTATTGGTGTGTGTGTGTGTGTGTGTGTGTGTGTGTGTGTGTGTGTGTAGGATATGTATGTATGTATGTGCAAGTGTGTGTGTGTGTGTGTACAAACGTTACATTTATTTAGTACACTTATTAGTACAGCTTAATTTATACTAGTCATGAAGAAGTGCTGTGGAAAGGAACATTGGATTGATTAAGTAGCCTACAGGAATGCGTTACAACACTGTCATATCAGAAGGTGTACTAGTCATGAAGAAGTGCTGTGGAATGGAACAGTAGCTGGAGTGTTGTGGTGTGGATGTGCGTTTATGTGTACGTATGTGTAGGTATATCTATGGTTGTGTATGTATGTACGTTTTCATGTGGACTTACATGGAGAGACAGACTGACAAATGAGGAAGTGAAGAAGTGTTGTGTGTGTGTGTGTGTGTGTGTGTGTGTGTGTGTGAGTGTGTGTGTATGTGCATGTGTTTGCCTGTGTATGTATAGGCTTTGTATGTATGTATGTGCATGTACGTGCGTATACATGTGCACCGTACCTTAATCATGTGAAACGTGGAATTCTTTGTTGGTCTCGTGTACACTCTCGTCGGTGGTTCGTTGTAGGCGAGTGTCCATCCCTCGTGGTAATCACATAAGCTCTTTAGTCTCTCAAAATCTCTGTCATCTGCAACTCTAACCTGCAAGAGAGAGAGAGAGAGTGTGGTGGTGGTGGTGGTGGTGATGATGATGATGTGTGGTGTGGGTGTGAGGTGGTGTGGTGGTGGTGGTGGTGGTGATGATGATGATGTGTGGTGTGGGTGTGAGGTGGTGTGGTGGTGGTGGTGGTGGTGGTGGTGGTGGTGGTGGTGGTGATGATGTGATGTGATGATGATGATGATGATGGTGGTGGTGGTGGTAGTGGTGATGATGATGATGGTTGTGGTGGTGGTGTGGTGTGGTGGTGGTAGTGATGGTGATGATGATGATAATGATGATGATGATGGTGGTGTGGTGTGGTGGTGGTGGTGGTGGTGATGGTGATGATGATGATGATGATGCATGAGAGAGAGAGAGAGAGAGAGAGAGAGAGAGAGAGAGAGCAAGAAAGATCGAGAGCGAGAGAGAGAGAGAGAGAGAGAGAGAGAGAGCAACTTTACCTCCAATCTCCGCTCCTCTTCCTGCCTCTCGCTCTTCATGGTGTGCTTGGAGGGGAGATGGTTGCACAGATGGCTACAGATCTCACAAGCCTCTCACCAGCTGTAAATACCATCTGGTTAGTCGACACATCTATCTATCTATTGCCAGACGCCTTAATCCTGCAAGGGGTGGCCACAAACAAATCACCTCCATGTCACCCTGTCCCCTGTCATTTCACTGCCCTGCTCCCAGCTCACCCCTCCCTCCTCTCTCATATACCTCTCCACCCCATCCCTCCCTCTCATCCTTGGCCTCCCCCTCCCTCTTCCCCCCTCCACCTCACTCACATACACTCTCCTCATCAGTCTCTCACTCTCCATCCCCCCAGCTCACCCCCCCTCCTCTCTCATATACCTCTCCACCCCATCTCATCCTTGGCCTCCCCCTCCACCCTACTCACTCACACTCTCCTTGTCAGTATCTCTCTCCATCCCTCAATCTCCCCCTACCTCTCCCCACCTCCACCTCACTCAGATACTCTCCTTGTTAATCTCTTCATCCTCTCAGAAAGAAATTACAGGCAGCATTAGTTTAACATATGCCATTTTCCACGGCACAAAAATATAACAAAAAACTTACTCAGTCCCTCTATGCTCCTGGCCTCAGTTTAATATATATAAAATGACTATAATATACAGCAATTTATCTTAATTACCAATATGGAATTACTAAAAAATAATAATGTAACTCAGAGGGTAATTATGGGAACTCGCCACGTAGTCAGTGGATCATATTAATTCCCCTAGTTTAAATTTCCTTACCTCTCCTGTGTTCATTTCGTGCGTGGGTGTTATGGGCTCAGGTAAATGCACTGGGTCTCTAATTCCTCGCTCACAGCCTCCACATATGGCACACCTCCACATGCCACACACACACCACCCCCAATGTTTACAATATCACATCATAAATCATTGAATCAGAGGATCATATACCTAAAAAGAACCAGACTCCATTATATACAGATTCCAATTCCCTATTTAGGTCACTTATAGATGCTTAGAAACACCTAAAAAGAATCGAATCCCTTTATAAGTACCCTGTTTTGGTTACTTATACTCTTGGGTGCAGACGACAGAGGACGTGGGCGTATCTCCTAAACACTATCTATCTATCTATTGCCAGACGCCTCACTTCCGTTTGGGGTGGCCACAAACAAATCGCCTCCACGCCATTTCACTGCCCTGCTCCCAACTCACACCCCCGCCTCTCTCACAGATGTAATAAATTGACACTCATGTAATTCTAAATGTCATCTTTCGCTGACCTTTTAGCGCCGTTGGTGACATTTAGCCCATATGTTACTATTTTGAATTTAGGACGACAAAAGGTAGATTGATAAGCTGAATATTCTTCTATCTATCTATCTATTGCCAGACGCCTCAATCCCGTTTGGGGTGGCCACAAACAAATCGCCTCCACGTCGCCCTGTCCCCCCGCCATTTCACTGCCCTGCTCCCAACGCGCACCCCCCTCTCTCATATACCTCTCCACCCCATCCCTCCATCTCATCCTCGGCCTCCCCCTCCCTCTTCTCCCCTCCACCTCACTCACATACACTCTCCTCGTCAGTCTTTCACCCTCCATCCTCTCCACACGGGGATTATAGTTCAAACAAGGCAGTAAAAGACCCATAATTTGAATCTAGCGTATCATATATCATTCTTTAGCCAACTTTATAATACTATCTATCTATCTATCTATTGCCAGACGCCTCAGTCCCGTTTGGGGTGGCCACAAACAAATCGCCTCCAAGTCGCCCTGTCCCCCGCCATTTCACTGGTGTTATTTTGTAGCATAATTATATAAATGACTCTCAAACCTACTCTCGAGTTTTATAGGTCCAGTGGAATGAATAAAGTAAAAAGCTGGCTCTTTCAACGTCCCTAGTTCTTTGTGGGTAAAAAATATATATGTTTTCTATCGTGAATATTTTCGAGAAACCCGCCATACTCTGTTCGCGTAATTTCTTGATTCATAGACTGATCATGGTGGCAAATTTCACACACGCACGAGATAAACGCATTAAAAATAAATATACTGCTGTCCAAACCTCTCAAAGACCGAATCACTGCTGCACTTTGACTAGTAACCAAGGAGACGCACACAATCACCGCCACCGCTGACTGTGAATTGACTTCTCACAATTTGCTTGACGTGCACAGCGAAGTCGATTTTGAGCCAGACTGGTTCGAAAATGTAAAAGGCTTCTTAACACCTCTTTAGCGATTTACTTTGCTGTGAAAAATAAACCGCTAAGGAAGAGGTGCTACGGAAATCCTCAGGTCCCACATTTCACCCTCAGTTAAATTACATTTCTCTGTACATCTCTACTTCCTGGAGGTGTGGCAATAATAATAATAATAATAATAATAACAATAAATGATAATAATAATAATAATAATAATAATAATAAAACGTAATATTATCAAAAGCATATGTGATTTTCCATATTGTAGTGTTCACCTAAGCCTCCATTGTCAATCTCGCTTGAGGAAAAATCATTATTACATATACCAAAATTTCCAACTAAAACCATGTCTTTATACCACATAGACGATGAAAATAGAAAACTAGATACTTAATAGAGACCATGAAGGATAATACGGCCCCAAAATGAAAACCTGAACGATAAAAATTGCAATATTGATAGACCCTGGCAACCCCATTGTTGATGTGGCAAAACAATACCTGACAATTCCGTTTTGCTAGATTTTGTACCTCTATATCCGTTACCGGGGACATATTTAGCCATTTTATATAGATTTTCATGAGAATTTTGAGGGTTTTCGATAATAGAGGGTGTTTTCTAGTGATATATTATGTATTTTAACACTTTTTCAAACGATTTTCAGCAGGGGTTGGGGATCTAGCGGGACATGAGGAAATTAGCGATACAATGTCGACGTTGGGGACAGATTTAGCCATTTTATATAGATTTTCAAGAGAATTTTGAGGGTTTTCGATAATAGAGGGTGTTTTCTAGTGATATATTATGTATTTTAGTACTTTTTTAAACGATTTTCAGGAGGGGTTGGGGATCTAGCGGGACATGACCAAGTTTCTACAATGTCGACGTTGGGGACATGTTTAGCCATTTTATATAGATTTTCAAGAGAATTTTGAGGGTTATCGATAATAGAGGGTGTTTTCTAGTGATATATTATGTATTTTAACACTTTTTAAAACGATTTTCAGCAGGGGTTGGGGATCTAGCGGGACATGAGGGAATTTAGCGCTACAATGCCGCCGTTGGGGACAGATTTAGCCATTTTATATAGATTTTCATGAGAATTTTGAGGGTTTTCGATAATAGAGGGTGTTTTATAGTGATATATTATGTATTTTAGCACTTTTTTCCCCACCTGCGTTCCCATGAGGCTAAATGTAGATGGTGGCGGTGCACTCAGAGCGTTTGGGTTCCATGCCGCCGTTGGGGACAGATTTAGCCATTTTATATAGATTTTCATGAGAATTTTGAGGGTTTTCGATAATAGAGGGTGTTTTATAGTGATATATTATGTATTTTAGCACTTTTTTAAACGATTTTCATCAGGGGTTGGGGATCTAGCGGGACATGACCAAGTTTCTACAATGTCGACGTTGGGGACATGTTTAGCCATTTTATATAGATTTTCAAGAGAATTTTGAGGGTTATCGATAATAGAGGGTTTTTTTCTAGTGATATATTATGTATTTTAGCACTTTTTCAAACGATTTTCAACAGGGGTTGGGGATCTAGCGGGACATGAGGAAATTAGCGATACAATGTCGACGTTGGGGACATGTTTAGCCATTTTATATAGATTTTCATGAGAATTTTGAGGGTTTTCGATAATAGAGGGTGTTTTCTAGTGATATATTATGTATTTTAGCACTTTTTCAAACGATTTTCAGCAGGGGTTGGGGATCTAGCGGGACATGAGGGAATTTAGCGATACAATGCCGCCGTTGGCAGCCCTGCAGCCTACGCTTTGGGCAGGAGGAAGGTCTGGAGAGGAAGATTATATTATTTTTCGCTTTTTTTCCCCACCTGCGTTCCCATGAGGCTAAATGTAGATGGTGGCGGTGCACTCAGAGCGTTTGGGTTCCATGTCCACGCCGGAAGCGGGAATTACACCATTTTTTGAAGTATTTAGGTGTGTTGGACGATTTGTTTTTGTCTGCCTTGGGTGATTTTGTACACGCTCTGCTTTTAATCTGTCT
>NC_137070.1:5185795-5190795 GCF_032717465.1 Coenobita brevimanus | reverse complement strand
GAAGAGAGGAGGACAGGCACAGAAAAAGAATGATAAAGGCTAAGGAAGAAGTAGGCAGCACTACATCAAGTGAGTGGATGGTGGTGAGAAATAGGAAGAGAGGAGGACAGGCACAGAAAAAGAATGATAAAGGCTAAGGAAGAAGTAGGCAGCACTACATCAAGTGAGTGGATGATGGTGAGAAATAGGAAGAGAGGAGGACAGGCACAGAAAAAGAATGATAAAGGCTAAGGAAGAAGTAGGCAGCACTACATCAAGTGAGTGGATGATGGTGAGAAATAGGAAGAGAGGAGGACAGGCACAGAAAAAGAATGATAAAGACTAAGGAAGAAGTAGGCAGCACTACATCAAGTGAGTGGATGATGGTGAGAAATAGGAAGAGAGGAGGACAGGCACAGAAAAAGAATGATAAAGGCTAAGGAAGAAGTAGGCAGCACTACATCAAGTGAGTGGATGATGGTGAGAAATAGGAAGAGAGGAGGACAGCCACAGAAAAAGACAAGAGGAGGATGCTAGTCACGAAGAAGTGCTCCAGTGTCATTCTGCGCACACTACCATGACTGTAGGATGTAATGGGTGTACATCATCTGCTTATTACATGTGTACAAGTGTTACATCTACATAGTGTACATGAGTGAAAGTGTGTGTGTGTGTGTGTGTGTGTGTGTGTAAGTGTATGTGTGTGTGTGTAGCATATTCCTTTGAGCAACTTACCCATTACTCTCTCTCTCCTTCCTTTGATCCAAGCATATTCCTTTGAGCAACTTATCCATTACTCTCTCTCCCTCTCTCCTTCCTTTGATCCAAGCATATTCCTTTGAGCAACTTATCCATTACTCTCTCCTTCCAACTTTGACAAACCCAAGCATATTCCTTTGAGCAACTTATCCATTACTCTCTCTCTCCTTCCTTCAAGCATATTCCTTTGAGCAACTTATCCATTACTCTCTCTCTCTCCTTCCTTTGATCCAAGCATATTCCTTTGAGCAACTTATCCATTGCAGTCATATTTCAAAGTAACTTATTCTCTTTCTCCTTCCTACTATGATCCAAGCATATTCCATTGAGCAACTTATCCTTTGAGTTAGATTTAAAAGTAAGTTATTCTGAATTTCTTGGATGAGTTAATTTCAAAAATGTGTTTGGGGAAGAAATAATAATGACAGAAATCCTCTTTATTAATACACGGCTGAGAGCTATAATAATAATAATAATAATAATAATAATAATAATAATGATGATAATAATAATAATAATAATAATAATAATAATGATAATAATGATAATAATAATAATGATAATAATAATAATGATAATAATAATAATAATGATAATAATGATAATAATAATAATAATGATAATAATAATAATAATAATAATAATAATAATGATAATAATAATAATAATAATAATAATAATAATAATAATGATAACAATAATAATAATAATAATAATAATAATAATAATGATAATAATAATAATGATAATAATAATAATAATAATAATAATTATAATAAAAATAATTGCAATTCACTCGCCAACACGCCCTCAACACCTTTTCCTAAGTGATTTATTTTGCTTATTACACCCTACTGTTCTCTTAGGTATTATTTATTTCAATAGTTCCCTAACACCTTTTCCTAAGTGATTTATTTTATTCATTACTATCACCCTGTCATGAATTCCAATAGCACCCTAACACCTTCTCCTAAGTGATTTATTTTACTATTCATTACTATCACCCTGTCATTAATTTCAATAGCACCCTAACACCTTTTCCTAAGTGATTTATTTTGCTTATTACAACCCTCTGTTCTCTTCTGTATTGTATCTTCCAATACTTACCTAACACCTTTTCCTAAGTGATTTATTTTACTTATTACACCTTACTATTCTCCTCTGTATCTTTTATTACAGTATCACCCTAACACCTTTTCCTAAGTGATTTATTTTTGCTTATCATCCCTTAACATCACCTCGTGTGTTATTTATTCTACTATCACCATACTCTGCAAAAAACTATCTATCTATCTATCTATAGCCTGACGCCCTAATCCTGCAAAGGGTAGCCACAGACAAAACACCTCCAAGTCACTCTGTCACCCACCATTTGACTACCCTCCCCCCAACTCACCCCCCCCCTCCCTCATATACCTCTCACCTCCATCCCTCCACCTCATCCTCGGTCTACCCCTCCCTCCACCTCACCTACATACACCCTCTTAGTCAGTCTTTCTTTCTCCCTGCATGAATAACACAGATATTAGCCAGCCATATCCATAAATAAATCACTAAGGAAAAGGTGTTAGGGAGCTTCCTTAACTGATGAATTTAAAACCCTTTCTGGTGATAGATAGATAGATAGACAGACACAGAAGAGGACAGTAAGGTGTAATAAACAAAATAAATCACTTAGGAAAAGGTGTTAGGGAGCTTCCTTATCCTACCAGTATAATTCTATCTATCTATCTATCACCTTCCTGTTTTTCAAGCTGTCTTTCATTCTTTCTCATTCTTCTTCATTGTTATTCATTCTAGTACAGTGTAATTCATTGTTATTCACTGTTCTTCACTCTACAATGCATAACTTTCTGGTTCTTCACGCTGTCTTTCATTCTTTCTCATTCTGCTTCATTGTTATTCATTCTTCTTCAGTGTAATTCATTTGTAATTCATTCTCCTTCATGGTAATTCACTGTTCTTCACTCTACTGTACATGTCTTTCATTATTTCTCATTCTTCTTCAGTGTTATTCATTCTCCTTCAGTGTAATTCATTCTCCTTCATTGTTATTCATTCTCCTTCACTCTACTATGCATAACCTTCCTGTTCTTCACCCTGTCTTTCATTACATATCATTCTTCTTCATTGTTATTCATTCTCCTTCATGGTAATTCACTGTTCTTCACTCTACTATGCATAACCTTCCTGTTCTTCACCCTGTCTTTCATTGTAATTCATTCTCCTTCATTGTTATTCATTCTCCTTCACTCTACTATGCATAACCTTCCTGTTCTTCACCCTGTCTTTCATTATATATCATTCTTCTTCAGTGTAATTCAGTGTAATTCATTCTCCTTCATTGTTATTCATTCTCCTTCACTCTACTATGCATAACCTTCCTGTTCTTCACCCTGTCTTTCATTACATATCATTCTCCTTCACTCTACTATGCATAACCTTCCTGTTCTTCACCCTGTCTTTCATTATATATCATTCTTCTTCATTGTTATTCATTCTCCTTCACTCTACTATGCATAACCTTCCTGTTCTTCACCCTGTCTTTCATTACATATCATTCTCCTTCATTGTTATTCATTCTCCTTCACTCTACTATGCATAACCTTCCTGTTCTTCACCCTGTCTTTCATTACATATCATTCTCCTTCACTCTACTATGCATAACCTTCCTGTTCTTCACCCTGTCTTTCATTATATATCATTCTTCTTCATTGTTATTCATTCTCCTTCATGGCATTTCAATCTCCTTCACTCTGCCATAACGTAATTCACTCTTTCTCACTCAAAAGTTCTATTATCTTTCCGTACATCATCGTTGTCCATCTCAAACTCCTTCCTTAGCATCATTCTTTTTTTGACTTATTCGCTGTTCATCTCAAAATTCTTTCCTTAACATCATTCTTTTTTTGACTTATTCGCTGTTCATCTCAAATTCTTTCCTTAGCATCATTCTTTTTTTGACTTATTCTTCATTTCAAATTCTTTCCTTATCATCGCTCTATTTCCAATTTATTCACTCTTTCTCACTCAAAATTATCTTTCCGTACATCATCGTTGTCCATCTCAAAATTCTTCCTTAGCATCATTCTTTTTTTGACTTATTCACTGTTCATCTCAAAATTCTTTCCTTAGCATCAATCTTTTTTTGACTCGCTCTTCATCTCAAAATCCTTCCTTAGCATCATTCTTTTTTTGACTCGCTCTTCATCTCAAAATTCTTCCTTAGCATCACTCTTTTTTTGACTCGCTGTGCATCTCCAACTCCTTCCCCCTCACTCATTCTCACTCTTCTTGACAGTCTCTTCTTCTATCAACTTCAAGACACCTTCAGGAACCTTCCCTTCGTCGATTTCCTTCGCCCATTGACGATACTGGAGGGAAAATATATACATAAGAGGGGGAGGCCGAGGATGAGATGGAGGGTGAGAGACTGATGAGGAGAGTGTATGTAAGGGGGAGGCTGTGGATGAGGTGGAGGGATGGAGAGTGAGAGACTGATGAGGAGAGTGTATGTAGGGTTGAAGGCTGTGGATGAGATGGAGGGTGAGAGACTGACGAGGAGAGTGTATGTAAGGGGGAGGCCGAGGATGAGGTGGAGGGTGAGAGACTGATGAGGAGAGTGTATGTAAGGGGGAGGCTGAGGATGAGATGGAGGGGTGGAGAGTGAGAGACTGACGAGGAGAGTGTATGTAAGGGGGAGACTGAGGATGAGATGGAGGGATGGAGTGGAGGGGTGGAGAGTGAGAGACTGACGAGGAGAGTGTATGTAAGGGGCAGGCCAAGGATGAGAAGGAGAGTGAGAGACTGACGAGGAGAGTGTATGTAAGGGGGAGACTGAGGATGAGATGGAGGGTGAGAGACTGACGAGGAGAGTGTATGTAAGGGGCAGGCCGAGGATGAGATGGAGGGATGGAGAGTGAGAGACTGACGAGGAGAGTGTATGTAAGGGGCAGGCCGAGGATGAGATGGAGGGATGGAGAGTGAGAGACTGACGAGGAGAGTGTATGTAAGGGGCAGGCCGAGGATGAGATGGAGGGATGGAGAGTGAGAGACTGACGAGGAGAGTGTATGTAAGGGGCAGGCTGTGGATGAGATGGAGGGTGAGAGACTGACGAGGAGAGTGTATATAAGGGGCAGGCCGAGGATGAGATGGAGGGTGAGAGACTGATGAGGAGAGTGTATGTAGGGGGGAGGCTGTGGATGAGATGAAGGGGTGGAGAGTGAGAGACTGACGAGGAGAGTGTATGTAGGGGGCAGGC
>NC_137070.1:5170795-5180795 GCF_032717465.1 Coenobita brevimanus | reverse complement strand
GTAATTCTAAGATCTGATTTCTCCCTAACACCTCTTCCTAAGCGATTTATTTTTGGATATGGGTAGTCAATATCCTTTTGTACGTTATTTATAAGACAGTAAGGTGTAATAAGCAAAATAAATCGTTTAGGAAAAGGTGTTAGGGTGCTTCCTTATAAATTCGGCACCGCGTAGGACTGGATACGTTACACCTTTTCACAAGCGATTTATTTATACCTAAACACCCTCTCTGAGCTTATCTAGTTTTAATATAGTTAGGATCGGTAAAACACAGTGACTACGTGGAGAATAAATCGCAACGGGACAGGCGTCAGGAAACTTGGAACCTAAACGCCCTCTTTGAATTTATCTACATAGTTTTAGCATAGAGTTTGGAGAGGTAAAACACTGAATACGTGGAGAATAAATCGCAACGGGACAGGCGTTAGGAAGGCTGGATGCCACAACTGCGCACCAGGCACCATCCTACACGTACCGGCATTCAATACCTCGACATTTTCGCCCTTATCAACGATCTCCTCGCCTCTCCAGCCACCTATCGACGACACGAGCCACGCGGGGTCATATTTCCCCTTATAAAAAGGTGAATTACTCGCCATTAATAAGTAAAATGTGGAATGAAGGCGAATGTGAGAGCGGCGCACCTTCCTCTTTACATTATCACCTCCACATCCATCCCCCGTCGCCTAATGACCCCCCTCCTCGTTACACAGGTCAATCAGGTAATTATCTCGGCTCCAATGAGGTCTGGGGGCGTCATTAGCGGGTAATTACAGAAAATGATACAAGAGAGGAGTGACATTCGCCTACACGTCTTACCTCACTCGCGTCCCGTCGCCGACACCGCCTGCTAAATAGCGTTGCCACATCCAAAGCCGCAAAAATCGCTTCCCCTGCCCTCGAAACACCTATATCATCGCTAACCTGAAAAATCTATATATATTTCCCAGACGAAAACTCAAAAAATGCCCAAAATCTCCCTCAAACTTTGGGGAAATATTCAAAATGGCGCTAGACATCACGCCGCTAACCGTCAAAAATGGCCGCTAAGTGGAGTTCATGTGTCTAGATTTAGCGGGAAAAACGCTACACTGGCAACACTGCAGCATCATAACTACGCACTACCCCGCTGACACTACACCCTGGATTCCCGTTGACTTAGCACATTCTCCTTTGCGATTCATTCTTCCTTATGACCCATTCCTGTTTCCCTCTATACTACTCCTAGTTCTTGAAAGTCGACACTGCCTGCATCGGGTATATACTGGAAATGCTAAATATGCACGGCGTATGAATGAATCGCAAAGGTAGACGCGTTAAGGAGCTAAGTCAGCGAGAATACGCTCCTAATATCCACATTTTCGTAGCATAATCGGTCCCCCTACTCATTCCATACACTACGCCTATTGAAATACATGTTATTCACGTCTTTCATAACTACATAAAATAAATAACCTGATAAATGTAGAAATAAACTGGAATAAATGCCTGAAAATAATAAGCCAACCTGAATAACACTTAGACAGACAGACACACGCCAATCCCACCATTCCGTACACCCACACACACATGTAAACATTATCGTATTTATATGCTTATTTCAACGTACTTCTCCAGCTTTTCCATGATTTTTAAAGACTAGAGAGTAGATATATAAATTAAAAAGCGCTTCATGGCATTAGTGATTAGCTACGTGACGGTTAAGCGATTTAAATATGAAATTAGGCACCTGTTGATAAGAGCGCTTGTTGCCTGAATCAATGTCTTCCTTTGGCCATATAAAACGCACCCAGTCAACTGTCAATTCCCATTTAACTGATTTTTATGCAAGATCTGGCTCTTCATTCAAAAATTTAATTATTCAAAAAAAGGGCGTATGAATGACCCGTTAAACATGGACTTTCAAATTAATCCCGCCATGTTATCTCTGACCTTCCACGTCAATTCCGTTTTTCTTAATGAATGTTTTAATTTTTCATGGGACATATAGATAATCTGGGCCATAAAAACTACCGGGTAAATATTTAAATTCATATTAATCCCACAAACTGCAGGATATCAGGCCAAAAACATATATACGTAGGAATTTACAGCGTTCCCAACGACCTCCCGCCCAGCCATGTCTAGTTCACTCCGATTCTGAATTCTAGGCACTTAACGATTCCCTACTTTGGTGAATTTATATTTTATTTTGAATTTGATGCACATTTAAGTTTTTCAGCTAATAAATCCATGAATTAAACTGGGTGTATGAAGTATATACCTATTAATATTTTGAGATTATTCAAAATAGATACGTTTCGAAATACCCCAAAACTGCTGTAATATGGCTTGTCACATCGGAGTGAACCTTTTTAAATCAAAGCCCCGTATCGAGAGAGAGAGAGAGAGAGAGAGAGAGAGAGAGAGAGAGAGAGAGAGAGAGAGAGAGAGAGAGAGAGACGAAATCGCAAAGGAGTGTTTCGTAATCGAGAGAGAGAGAGAGAGAGAGAGAGAGAGAGAGAGAGAGAGAGATTATCACACGTAGCTCAGTGTCAGATTAGAACAATGCTATGGCTCTACATCTTTCCATAGCACTTCTTCGTGACTAGCATCATATTCCAGTGCTAATCTCTGCTTGGAATTGGTTGTTAGATTTGTTGTTTGTTTAAAATTAGGAAGCTCCCTAACACCTCTTCCTTAGTGGTTTATTTCTGGATATGGCTGGTTAATATCCTTTTGTAATGGTTTCCTGTACACCAGGAAACCATTTACTACGCTGGGTGGTAACCATAACACCAAATTATGGCGCCTGGTGGTTTAGTGGGTAATTAAGGCGCTCCAATCGGATTGAGCCGGTGCAGGTTTATATCCAAGGGATGGTTGGGGTTTATTGCTCATGTAATGCCACTCAGGGATGAGTGAGGCTGGTCACTCTCATCTTAAATGTCAGCACCAACTTGCCTAGCCCCGGCCTCCTACGCTCCTCATGGGGCAACACAGGATTGGAGGATGATGATGATGTTATTTATGGAGAGTATGGTGATATTGGATTGATAAATCACTTAGGAAAAGGTGTTAGGGAGCTTTATGCAGAGTATGGTGATATTGGAAGGATTTATGTAACACAGAAGAGGACAGTAAGGTGTAATAAACAAAATAAATCACTTAGGAAAAGGTGTTAGGGAGCTTTATGCAGAGTATGGTGATATTGGAAGGATTTATGTAACACAGAAGAGGACAGTAAGGTGTAATAAACAAAATAAATCACTTAGGAAAAGGTGTTAGGGAGCTTTATGCAGAGTATGGTGATATTGGAAGGATTTATGTAACACAGAAGAGGACAGTAAGGTGTAATAAACCAAATAAATCACTTAGGAAAAGGTGTTAGGGAGCTTTATGCAGAGTAAGGTGATATTGGAAGGATTTATGTAACACAGACTAGGACTGTATGGTGTAATAAAGAAAATAAATCACTTAGGAAAAGGTGTTAGGGAGCTTTATGCAGAGTATGGTGATATTGGAAGGATTTATGTAACACAGAAGAGGACAGTAAGGTGTAATAAACCAAATAAATCACTTAGGAAAAGGTGTTAGGGAGCTTTATGCAGAGTATGGTGATATTGGAAGGATTTATGTAACACAGAAGAGGACAGTAAGGTGTAATAAACAAAATAAATCACTTAGGAAAAGGTGTTAGGGAGCTTTATGCAGAGTATGGTGATATTGGAAGGATTTATGTAACACAGAAGAGGACAGTAAGGTGTAATAAACAAAATAAATCACTTAGGAAAAGGTGTTAGGGAGCTTTATGCAGAGTATGGTGATATTGGAAGGATTTATGTAACATAGAAGAGGACAGTAAGGTGTAATAAACAAAATAAATCACTTAGGAAAAGGTGTTAGGAGCTTTATGCAGAGTATGGTGATATTGGAAGGATTTATGTAACACAGAAGAGGACAGTAAGGTGTAATAAACCAAATAAATCACTTAGGAAAAGGTGTTAGGGAGCTTTATGCAGAGTATGGTGATATTGGAAGGATTTATGTAACACAGAAGAGGACAGTAAGGTGTAATAAACCAAATAAATCACTTAGGAAAAGGTGTTAGGAGCTTTATGCAGAGTATGGTGATATTGGAAGGATTTATGTAACACAGAAGAGGACAGTAAGGTGTAATAAACAAAATAAATCACTTAGGAAAAGGTGTTAGGGAGCTTTATGCAGAGTATGGTGATATTGGAAGGATTTATGTAACACAGAAGAGGACAGTAAGGTGTAATAAACAAAATAAATCACTTAGGAAAAGGCGTTAGGAGCTTTGTGCAGAGTATGGTGATATTGGAAGGATTTATGTAACACAGAAGAGGACAGTAAGGTGTAATAAACAAAATAAATCACTTAGGAAAAGGTGTTAGGGAGCTTTATGCAGAGTATGGTGATATTGGAAGGATTTATGTAACACAGAAGAGGACAGTAAGGTGTAATAAACAAAATAAATCACTTAAGAAAAGGTGTTAGGGAGCTTTATGCAGAGTATGGTGATATTGGAAGGATTTATGTAACACAGAAGAGGACAGTACGGTGTAATAAACAAAATAAATCACTTAGGAAAAGGTGTTAGGGAGCTTTATGAAGAGTATGGTGATATTGGAAGGATTTATGTAACACAGAAGAGGACAGTAAGGTGTAATAAACAAAATAAATCACTTAGGAAAAGGTGTTAGGGAGCTTTATGCAGAGTATGGTGATATTGGAAGGATTTATGTAACACAGAAGAGGACAGTAAGGTGTAATAAACAAAATAAATCACTTAGGAAAAGGTGTTAGGGAGCTTTATGCAGAGTATGGTGATATTGGAAGGATTTATGTAACACAGAAGAGGACAGTAAGGTGTAATAAACAAAATAAATCACTTAGGAAAAGGTGTTACGGAGCTTTATGCAGAATCTGGTGATACTGGAAGGATTTATATGAGTCTACAGTGTAATAAGCAGAATAATTCAGTTAGGAAAAGGTGCTAGGGAGCTTCTTTAACTTATAAGCTCTGTGCCAAAGTAATTCAATACCTATCTGTCTATCTATTCATCGGTCTATCTATAACCAGACGCCATAATCCGGTACCATAAGGGGTGGCCACAAACAAATCGCCTCCATGTCTCCAGTTCACACCCCCCTCTCTCATATACCTCTCCATCCCATCCCTCCATCTCATAGATTTTTAGCATTACATATGGTGCTAGTCACAAAGAAGCGCTATACAGGTGAAGATTAACACTAGAATACAATGCTAGTCACAAAGAAGTGCTATGGAGTTGAAAATTAACACTAGAATACAATGCTAGTCACAAAGAAGTGCTATGGAAAGGCTGTAGTTCTAGCACTGCAGATTACCACTAGATTATGCTAGTCACAAAGAAGTGCTATGGAGTTAATAAGAGCTTTCCACTAGAATATTATGCTAGTCACAAAGAAGTGCTATGGAAAGGCAGTAACACCAGAATGCAATGCTAGTCACAAAGAAGTGCTATGCTGCCTATATATAAGGTTTGCAGAACACTATCATGCTAGTCACGAAGAAGTGCTATGCTGGATGTAAGATTAACACTAGAATCCAATGCTAGTCACAAAGAAGTGCTATAGAAATGGTGCAGTTTTAGCAAGGCATTAGGAAAAATGGATTATGCTAGTCACAAAGAAGTGCTATGGAGAGTGCTGGATTTTGGCACGGCAGATTAACACAAAGAATACAATGCTAGTCACAAAGAAGTGCTATGGAGAGTGCTGGGTTTTGGCACGGCAGATTAACACAAAGAATCCAATGCTAGTCACAAAGAAGTGCTATAGAAATGGTGCAGTTTTGGCAAGGCAGGGGGAAAAATGGATTATGCTAGTCACGAAGAAGTGCTACGGAGCTACAACAAGGCTTAAAGATATCCCGATACTTTTTCGCATCTCCTTTCGAGGTGGTGAGTCATTGCACTTTGTCCTTGTAGGCAGGAAAAACAAAAAACATTAATTTTGAGAGGAATTCAAAGTCTAACCGCCATTTTCCCACGTCCAAAAATCCATATATGTCGCCTGACCCCGCCTCTCGTGCTAAAATCCGTATATATTTCGAATTTTGGCTGAAAGAGCAGGAATTTACAAATGGTTGCTTCGTCTTGTGAGCGAACAAAGCTATCTGGAATATTCTTGCCTCCTAATTCCTTCACTTACCTCAATATCCTGGCCCACCTCCTGGGAATTAAACTCATCGACCTCCATAATTCTAATCCTTCTCTCTTCCTGGCTAAATACTCTGGTTTTTACATAATATTGACCAAGATTTCACCAACGTGTCTATGTTTACAAACACCAAAGTGACCCAGGGAGTTTCATGACGTCACACAATACCCTGGCTTTATAACGCATTGGATTGGCTGAGGGAAATGAACACGTCACTTCCGCCTCCACCGTCCAATGGGCACTGAGGATCGAGCCTAGAAACAGCGCTCACTTGAATCAAATTAACTGTCTTAAAATAAATTCGAATATTAAACACAACTGTAATTTCCTATACACTCACGGTAAAATAACTTAATTAGGCTTATGATTATTTTTTATCTATAGGTCATTAATTAATATCTTGTTATAATGGCGGACGTGAGAGTATAAATGTATTATTGGAATGATCAGCTGGGATTGCATCACCTAAAGTTCCACCAAATGGCAACTGCATCAGGAATGGTGGCTGATGCTGGATGATTCTCTCCTCAGGCCACACCAGTATTGATTATCTTTAACAAGCAGTATTTTCCTGTTACCTTATTTCCATTCAAATTAATAAATTAGAGTTTAGTATATAAGCTGTCATATACAACACCCAGTTTTTCGAAACGCTAAATATTAATGTAAAGCCCTAAACGATACTTAGTAATTTAAGCGTGTTTCTGTAGATATTATTAGTGACAAAATATACTTTAAAAGGTAATTATAGGAAGGGAGTTCTTAGGGAGCATTAATATTGTCTTCACCAATCACATTATTTGACGTGTGTTTACGTAGTGTTGCTAGGTTAGCGTTTTTGTGCCTACATATAGCGGTACTTGCCTTCATTTAGCAGCAATGTAATTATCATTTTGTGGCCATAAATCTCGCAGTTATGAAGATTTTAACACATTTGTAAGCACGTTGGAAAAGCTGGGCCGTGACTGTGCCCTGTAGGAGTAATTTTAAAATAATGTGGCAAAGACTATAATACACTGGGTGGTCCAAGCGAACTCACTTCTGTATGCAATTACACTTACTGCAGGAGGTGTGAGGCAAGACCCACCATCTTCTTTGGTTGTATGTTCCCTGTATACTCTTATAATAATAAATATTTCATACATACAGGGAGGGGGAGGCTGAGGAATGATGGGGTGGCCTCTGAGGCAGCCAGGCATAATTTTGAGGCGGCCACTGCTACCCCTCTGGTAAAGCCAGTGTTTTTGAGGCATTACCAGTTTATTGCTAAATTGAAATTGTTCCAATATAACACTTTTATAAGATTTAACTATGGTAATTATGGGCCACTGAAAATACGGGGGGCGTTCACCCCTGTCCGTGCTTATCATAGGGGTATTGCAGCCACCAGCTCCCTTTGTCGTATATTTAGGTACTCCATAATTTTAAATCAATCTATTAATTCATTCAGTCTAGGAATTTTCTGGATAATTTTGTACTTAGCGAAATTCCATATAAATTTAGCGTTAGTGTACCTTGGCAATGCTGTGGTTAGCTGTCACGCCGACCACAGTTAAAGGGTTTGTGGTGGAGGCGGCCTGGCTCCTTTAGGTCCTTAAATTGTGGGATTTAAGGGCGCTGAGGGGTGAAGGGGACTTAAAATTGATCAGTCCAGGGCTAGAAGCTGTACAGATGAGGGTGCAGGCTGTCTTGTGCTTCTTATCAGCCATTACGTGTGTCTGTGGTAAGTTTGGGGAGGGAAATTCCAGCCACTTTTAATCACCTCCCTTCCAGATTTCCAGTCGGTGTCTTCATCTAACGGAACAGGGTCAGAAATTCATATACCGTCATGGTTCCCTGGAATTCTGTGAGCTCTATGAGGCAGGGTTGAGTCTCCTTGGTTACTAGTCGAATTTACCCTCCTCTGACTACGAAGGGGTTATAGCATCACAGCCAGAGATCGAGCAGGGGAGGTTTATAAATATGATGATGATGATGATGATGATGACAGTGGTGATGATGATGATGATGATGATGATGATGATGATGACAGTGGTGATGATGATGATGATGTTCTTGTTACAGGCCGTGGCACACAGCAAGTAACGTGTGGCTCAGTGGTGAAGCTACATAATGCCTACTATAAGGTGAGATAAGCTGTGTGTGTGTGTGTGTGTGTGTGTGTGTGTGTGTGTGTGTGTGTGTAGATAGATACGTCTTATTTTGTCCTGGCGTGTTTTTCATATTGAATATCAATGCTTGGCTTTTCTGTCAGTTAATTTCTAGTCTGTATTCCTCCTGTGTGAATGCACCTTGTGTTTTTCCATATGCTCATTAAATGCTCTTCAATACTCTCAATTCTCCTATCTTTTGCTACTACATTCTCTAGACGCATTACTAAACAATCCCTGATTTTACCTTTGTGGTTGAGGAATGCTGTTGTACATCTCTGGCTTAATTCTACCTGATACCTTCCTATTTCTCATTCTTTTTAAACATTTAACCACCCTTTCCTCTGTAACTGCCTTCTCCTCTGTAAATATTATACCTTCCTCTACCTGAAATGCCACTCCAAGATGTTCTTGTATTTCTATATTACATGATTTTATCCTTAAATCATCTTCCTAACCTCTCTTCCCTTCCTCCTCTTGGAATTCTGCTTCTCTCTGTCTTTTCTCATACATTCTCATATTCCTTCATATATTCTTCCTTCTTCTGTCTGTTCCATATCTGTTCTATCTTGTTCTCCTGTTATTTATATATATATTTCCCCAGAACTTTCCTATTTGGTGGTAGGTGGTGGCGTCCATCATCCACTCACTTGATGTAGTGCTGCCTACTTCTTCCTTAGCCTTTATCATTCTTTTTCTGTGGCTGTCCTCCTCTCTTCCTATTTCTCACCATCATCCACTCACTTGATGTAGTGCTGCCTACTTCTTCCTTAGCCTTTATCATTCTTTTTCTGTGCCTGTCCTCCTCTCTTCCTATTTCTCACCATCATCCACTCACTTGATGTAGTGCTGCCTACTTCTTCCTTAGCCTTTATCATTCTTTTTCTGTGCCTGTCCTCCACTCTTCCTATATCTCACCGTCATCCACTCACTTGATGTAGTGCTGCCTACTTCTTCCTTAGCCTTTATCATTCTTTTTCTGTGCCTGTCCTCCACTCTTCCTATATCTCACCATCATCCACTCACTTGATGTAGTGCTGCCTACTTCTTCCTTAGCCTTTATCATTCTTTTTCTGTGCCTGTCCTCCTCTCTTCCTATTTCTCACCATCATCCACTCACTTGATGTAGTGCTGCCTACTTCTTCCTTAGCCTTTATCATTCTTTTTCTGTGCCTGTCCTCCTCTCTTCCTATTTCTCACCATCATCCACTCACTTGATGTAGTGCTGCCTACTTCTTCCTTAGCCTTTATCATTCCTTTTTCTGTGCCTGTCCTCCTCTCTTCCTATTTCTCACCATCATCCACTCACTTGATGTAGTGCTGCCTACTTCTTCCTTAGCCTTTATCATTCTTTTTCTGTGCCTGTCCTCCTCTCTTCCTATTTCTCACCATCATCCACTCACTTGATGTAGTGCTGCCTACTTCTTCCTTAGCCTTTATCATTCTTTTTTTGTGCCTGTCCTCCTCTCTTCCTATTTCTCACCATCATCCACTCACTTGATGTAGTGCTGCCTACTTCTTCCTTAGCCTTTATCATTCTTTTTCTGTGCCTGTCCTCCTCTCTTCCTATTTCTCACCATCATCCACTCACTTGATGTAGTGCTGCCTACTTCTTCCTTAGCCTTTATCATTCTTTTTCTGTG
>NC_137070.1:5103295-5165795 GCF_032717465.1 Coenobita brevimanus | reverse complement strand
GGTTCAACTCTGCTTTCTTGAGAGCCTGGAGCCAGTGTTGGCAGTGAGATCCTGAAAGCCCTGGCACCACTGCATCCACTGCTTCAGAAGGCTGAATGTGGGGTTCAGGCTGCTGAAAGAACTGCCAAGACGATGCCACAGGTCATCAGGCAGGAAGAGATCAGCCAACTGACAGATGAGTGGCGGCTGTATCAGGCACAAGAGATCCCACACAGCTGGTACTGAGAGCCTGGTTCACAGGAGTGTCAATGCATTGATCACTACTGGCAGAGGGTACTGAACAGAACAAGTGTATGGGATCAGCACAGTACACAGTCTTGCCCGAACTGGTGACCACGTCTACATCATGCCCGTGGCACTGCTGAAGTTGAGCGTTCCCTGTCAGAAAACAGGAGAAATGTCACCAGTGAATGCACTCTGCTGTCCAATGAGTCAATACAGGCACTGAGAACAACCAAAGCTGCAGTCAGCGTTACTGGACATGCTGTGCCAATCACCTCAGCTGTGATGCAGCCACAGATCTGCCTACAGTTCATACACCACACAAATTGTAGAAGAGAGAGAGAGAGGAAGGCCAATGAACAGAGACTGACAGACCCGAAAGAAAAGGAAAGCCAAGAACAGCAAGAAGCCAACAGTTGTCTGGAGATGAAGAAGCTGAAGGAGAGAGAGGAGTCTGTCAGGAAGGAGCAGGAGGAGTGCCAGGAGGAGGTGAAGGTGACGGAGGGATTGTACAGTGAGGCGAAGAGAAGACTACACAATGCCATTATAGACAAGAGCATGGCAGAGGCGAAGAACATGGCAGAGGCGAAGAACATGGCAGAGGTGAAGAACATGGCAGAGGTGAAGAACACGGCAAAGGCGAAGAACACGGCAGAGGCGAAGAACATGGCAGAGGTCACTAGCATTCAAAGCCTGATGGAGGTGGCAGCCAAGACAACGCAGTCAGGTCAAAGGAATCTGGAGAAAAATCACAAAGAAAAACATGAGCTTGACAGAGAGCGTACGAAGATGCTGGCCGGCTACTCTCTTACTCCTGCCAAGTGTACAAAGTGACGGTGGAATTACAGCCGTGATTATGTGGCCATTTTAGTTGAGTCAGGAGTTCTCACGCCTGTTTGTGTCAACTTTAACAAACTGCAGCAGTTAAAAAGAAGTTGTTTGTATTTGAAGATGTGTTTAGAACATTGATTTGAACTGCTTGTTATATTGTTTGGTATATTGTAGGAATACACTGTTTAGTACAACACTACTACACTTAATTGCATTGAACATGGCGGCAGGGTTGTCAATGATTGTCTTTAGTATAAATATTTGATTCACTCCCATCGTAAATGTCAGCACCAACTTGCCTAGCCCTGGCCCCCTACACTCCTCATGGGGCAACGTAGGATTGGATGATGGATGGATGGATGGATGAATTATTATTATTACTACCCACTCTCATCTTAAATGTCAGCACCAACTGCCTAGCCCCAGCCTCCTACTCTCCTCATGGGGCAACGTAGGATTAGATGAAGGATGGATGGATGGATGTGTGATGCTCTAACCTTATTCTTGTAGCTGTGTTCAGTACATGATTAATTTGAAAGTAATTTTGTGTCATCATCATCATCATCATCATCACCACCATCATCACTTCCATCATCATCATCATCATCATCACTCTCCCTTAACACATTCCAGGCAGCAACTACTACATTGCAATATATGTAACTGGTCAGAAGTCTTATATTAGGATTATCTATTGCCAGACGCCTCAATCCCGTACAGGGTGGCCACAAACAAATCGCCTCCATGTCGCCCTGTCCCCCGACATTTCACTGCCCTGCTCCCAGCTCACATCCCCCTCTCTCATATACCTCTCCACCCCATCCCTCCATCTCATCCTTGGCCTCCCCCTTCCTCTCCCCCTCTCCACCTCACTCACATACACTCTCCTCATCAGTCTCTCACTCTCCATCCACATAAAAAGAAAGATATAAGAAGGATTGAAAGAAGGCAAAGAGTGAACTACTGTAAGAGGAAAGACTGTTGCGACTAACTCTGCCGACCCTAGACAAGAGAACGATAAGGGAGATCCGATCAATGTGTACAGATGACCCGAGGGAACGGAGAGGCTTGGTGGGAAGGCTCTGTTTTTGTGGGACGAAAGGGAAACGAATCACCGAAAAAAAGGTGAAAGGGACCACGTGCAAGACAGACATAAAAACACAGCCGCCCTTAACGAACTATTGAAGCGAGGAATAGTCTGGATAAAGAGCGAATTTGAAGGAGGGAGGAGGCGAGGTAAGGAGAAGGTGGAGGGATATGGTGGATGAACGTGTGAGGAGGAGAGGTTTGGAAGTCGGTGAGGCTAGGGAACTGACAGGAGATCGAGCTGGCTGGATGAATGTTATGAGGAGAAGTGCATAATCCCTCCACTACCCGATGTAACAGAGTCAAAGGCATGTCCGGGAAGTGGGACTGTCTGGATACTGGGTCCCTGCCTCCTGGACTGGTACTTATCGCTTTAACCCAGCCTGACTCAGAACACAACCTACATAACTCCCTACCGGACCTGCACGGCACCTCTTTAAGACCCTATGCATGCAAATAAGGGACAGAAGCCAGGAAATGCATGAAAAGGAACCAAAGAATGAGGAATGAGAAGTAAGGAAAATATTTAGCAGTGAACGGGGTACTTACAACACGTCCATGGCCGTTGAAATGATTAACCCGCCTCCTGTATGGCTGTGGCAGCGGTGAAGGTGCACCTGAAACACGTACAGTAATCCAGTGTTGTGCTGCACTTAGTCCTTTGCACTGTGAATTATAATTTCTTTACACTGCACATTCTGTTCCTAACACCGCACAACACTGTAAATTCCCGTGTGGTCTAGTGGAGAGTTTTTGCTGTTTGTTCACTGTCAGAGACCAAAAGTAGGTGATGCAGGTGGCCGAGGGTTGTGTTGCTGGGCCGTGGTGATGGACGACCCACTGCAGATGACTCTGAAGACAGCCACAAACTCACGTCCAGCGGCGACTCCACCGTGGCTGATGTGCTGGGCTGTGGCTCGGAGGTGGAAGGCCTGTCTTGGTGAGGCAGTGGTGTGGAGCCAGGGCGGGCCTGAAGAAACTGTCAATGGTTGATTGACGTAAGGAACGGCGTGCACTTCCTCCACAAGGCCCAGGGGCCCCATCTCCCTGTTGCAGTCCGGGTGTTCAAGGTAGTCCAGAATGAACTCGATGTGCTGCCGGAGTGTACTCAGCTTGGGGATGGCTGGAGTAGTGGTGCGCTGAGAGGAGTCTGCATCATCGTCGCCGTCCTCACTGGAATCTTCCAGCTGGGTACAGTACTTGTATGTGCGACTGAAGATGCCATCTCGATATCAGACATGATGTGATACCCAGGATTGCCCTCGTCGTCATCTAACCACTCACGCACTTCGTCCACATCAACATCGTCACCATGCATATGAAGGCGCACATGGAAGTCATCCACGTCAAAACCTAGAAAGTCGTGCACCACATCGACTTTGAGAAGCACACCAGACCAACCACTTTCCAGAGTCTTGACAGAGACTTCCCTCCATGCACTGGTCCAATTGTAGATGGCTGACTTGATGTTGTAGCGGCGAAGGTTGCCCACAGTCCGCTGGCCTTGTGTGTCCCGTCCCTCCCTGCGCTCGTCCTCATCCTCAAGAACAACCATCACCTCGTCCAGGAACTTTCAACGGTACAGCCTCTTTGTTGCCACAATCACTCCTTGGTCCATTGGTTGGATGAGAACAGTTGTACTAGGTGGCAGAAACATGCACCTAATACGGCCATTCTCAGCAACCAAGTCCTTGTCGCACGGGTGGGCAGGTACACTGTTCAGAAGAAGGAGGGCCTTTACTTGGTTGCGTGGGATTCCCGGTGTGTTCGTCTGGTAATGGATGACCTCCTTGACAAAGTGGCGGTAAAACCAGTCTCTGAAGATCTTGGCTGTGAACCAAGCCTTCACAGAATGGTACCACACGACAGGAAGGACATCCATCACCCCATGAAGGCACTGAGGCTGCTGCACGGCCAACAATAACGGGCTTGAACCGGTGCATACCGTTGCCGTTAGCATTGGCACAACACAAAGCAGATATCCGCTGCTTGGAGAGCTTGTGGCCAGGTACATGCTTCTCCATCTCCTGTGCTAGGGTGTTCATTGGCAGCAAGTGATAGAATAGGCCAGTTTCATCAGCGCTGTAGACCTGACCAAGAGTGAGGCCATCCCTGTCCATCAAGCCCTTCACCTTCTGCCAAAACCCCTCTACTCCATCCTCGTTGGCGTCCAGAGCTTCGCCACGGGCCTCATGGTTGGTAAGGCCATGTTGTAGCCTGAAAGTGAAGAGCCAACCCTCAGATGCCTTGAAGTCTGGGGCGTCGTGTAGCCTGGCAAACTTCTCAGCAGCAGCCTTCAGCTCCGTACCACGCACCAGCAGCACGTTGTTGACCATACCAAATCAGCGTGTAGCGGTCAACTCCCTCAAACCTGGGAGGGTACATAACCTTCCTCTGTGTTTGGTCTTCGATGCAAAGTCTGCTGTGTACTGGGTGAGTTTGTTGCGGGATTTCTGGATATACAAGAAGGTACAGCAGGCCAGGTTGAATTCACAGAGGATGCGTGATGTTGACCATCCTGTGTCCTCCTTGTACAATATCTCCCTCTTCTTCTCCAGGGTCAGAACCACTCGTGTCCTCTTGTTGGGCAGCGGGGCCATCGTCACACACACGAGTGAGAGGCAGCAGAGGAACGCCAGTGTCTGCGGCAGGTACGGCACCACCACAAAAGCCAGCACGTGGGTGGCTATGGCGACAGGCGTGCACTCACAACGGTAGGTAGGCGGGAAATGGGGAGGAGGCAGGGGTGCTGTAGTGGACGTCGGTGGAACTATGTGGCAAAACACACCTGCTCATCACCACAGGGCAAATTTAAAGTTCAAATTACTGGTGAAAAGAAATTCAGATGTTTGTTATTTTCCAATGGTCTGGACCCAAAATGTTTGGATGCTGGGGAGTCGGGATATTAAATAGATTACTGTAAATGCTGAGGATATTCATGATTTCAATGCCAAGCTGGACACTGGTGGTTAGGGAGGTGGTACGTACAAGAAGAACTCCTTTCCCGTGTGTGTGTGTGTGTGTGTGTGTGTGTGTGTGTGTGTGTGTGTGTGTGTGTGTGTGTGTGTGTGTGTGTGTATGTGTGTGTTTATAAAAAAAGTACATGTTACACTTTCAAGGTAAATAAAACTGTACCCCAAAATAACAATGTTCACCCCACTAACGGCTAAAACACATTAATCTAAAAACAGTTTATAAAGCAACCTAAACACACAATTTCAGACGAGAACATCATCAACATCGGCAGGAACAATCAATCGTTAAAGAGGGTTTGGCATCAACGGGTATTGTATGTTGAGGTATGGCTATATAAGCATCGTATATCAGCCACGCGTAATAAAGAAACGCAGTTAGTGTTAGTCAGGATTTACGGTGTGTGTATGTGTGTGGTGTGTGTGTATGTGTGTGTGTGTGTGTGGTGTGTGTGTGTGTGTGTGTGTGTGTGTGTTTACAGAAGTACACACACCACAACATTGGGGTGATATAGAGACGCGTTTCGCCAGCGTGCACTGCTTCTGTGTGCGCGTGTGCATCTACGTGTGTGTGTGCTTGATAAAATGACGTACATTAAACAATCAGAGGGTAAATAACACACACATTTAGTGTTTTAAGTTATATTAAATCAAACATACGCTGCCTTGAACTACAAAAATACAATTCTTATCCTTGGCAAAAAGTTAAATCATTTCCAGAAGTCCGTTCGTACAAATGAGTTCCAAAATAAATTACAATGGCATTATTATTATTATTATTATTATTATTATTATTATTATTTTGTGCATTTCTTAGCTACAGTGATATACGAAAGTTTATACCTCCGAGGACACTTTCATAAGGCATAGTTTTCCATTATAAAGTAAGGCATCTTCAACCCTACAGACCTCCACACCTCTATACAATGCCTGGACCTACACTGACCTATAGAGCTTTCAAATTCACTTGGTCTAGAGCTTTTTTGGTCACCTGAAGCTCACATCCCTTTACCTGAGAGCTCTATGTGATGATACTGAGGCTCTCGCTCTTTCCATGGCACTTCTTTGTGACTAGTGCTCTCCTTCTGTCATCCTTATCCCAGACTGACGGCTGAAGACACTCTCATTCTTTCCACGGCACTTCTTCGTGACTAGCGCTCTCCTGTCATCCTTAACCCATAGACTCATAGCTACTGCCACTAATTCTCATCCTTTCCACGGCACTTCTTCGTGACTAGCGCTTGTGTGGTACCTGAACAAGATGGTATTACGTCTCTACATCCTTCCCACTGCACTTCTTCGTGACTAGCGATGTCCTTGTATGTATTTCCCCCACTACAGGTCTGCGTCCAAGCCAGCTACACCTCAAATCAATGCCAACTTGAAGTGAACGGAGTATAGAAAGCACAGTTGCGCCGGAGAGGTATTTTACGAGTGTCAGAGCCCGGAAACTAACGCGAGGGTCGGGGCTGATTAGTAAAAAATATAGAGATTGATATATATTACAAAATTACCTTATGTCACAGATTCAGGACAGATTATTGTGGTTTATAAAGGTTCGGATTCCATTTACACTCCATGCCATCACGGACACCTTGGATCGTTTCGTTTATTGTGGCTCTCTCCATCTCATTTCGTCTATTATTGCTACACCTTTCCATTTCGTTTCGTTTATAAATACAGAGGTTCAGATTCCATTTACACTCCACGCCATCACGGACACCTTGGATTCTTTCATTTATTGTGGCTCTCTCCATCTCATTTCGTCTATTATTGCTACACCTTTCCATTTCGTTTCGTTTATAAATACAGAGGTTGGGATTCCATTTACACTCCACGCCATCACGGACACCTTGGATCGTTTCGTTTATTGGTGTTCTCTCAATCTCATTTCGTCTATTACTGCTACATCCCTCTGTATTCTGTTGTTTATTACTGCTATACCTCTCCATTTCGTTCCACTTATTGTTGTTTATAGAGGTTTGGATTCCATTTATGCTCCACGCGTTCACTGACACCATGGATCGTTTCGTTTATTGGTGTTCTCTCCATCTCATTTCGTCTATAACTGCTACACCTTTCCATTTCGTTTCGTTTATAATTACAGAGGTTTGGATTCTATTTACGTTCCTAGACTCGCACTGACATCTTGGATTAATACGTTTATTGTGGCTCTCTCCATTTCGATTCGTTTATTACCGTTACACTTCTCCTATTCGTTTCGTTTATTCTTCTTCCCTACCTCCAGTTTTCGTTTACCAAGGCTCCAACATGCATGCGTCGGCCTTGGTCACCTAATGGCGGCTCTCCATGCTGCTTGATCTCTGGCAGCCTCCCTATTCAGTGCCTTATCCCTGAGGTCACACTCTATGACCTCATCCCAGGTCTTTTTTGCTCTGCCTCTCACAACCCAAGCCCAACGTTCACACTTCTCACCCTCCACACCCAATTGTCATCCTCCATGCTGCTTGATCTCTGGCAGCCTTCACTACCACCTTTACTACTTGGGATGCACCTACAGCATACACCCAGGAGCCACAACTGGTGATATTTGGGTGCAGGTGGCGGTGGGAAGGACCCTGGTGGGGCGATGTGTACGACAAAAGGGGTGGTGCATCCCTACACGGTGTACACACAGTACCACCGCACCACAACTACTGGCTTGCATGTGGTTGATGGGTCTGATCCACTACACACCACCACATACCAATAACAATTAAAATGAATAATTGTGATAGTGAACAGGCTATGCAAATCTATGGCCAGAAGTCCTTGTATCACCAGGTAGCTCCCTAACACCTCTTCCTTAGTGATTTATTTCCTCAAAATCTGTCTCAGTCATTTCCTTCCCCCTCACTTCACTCAGAATCATCACCATCATCATCATCATCATCAACGCAGTCCATTCCATTCCTGGTCATTTACACCTCCAGTTCTCTCTCTCTTCTCTCTCACTACTAGCATCATCGTTCACTATCTCATTTGTCACTATTTCTACAATCCTCTCTCTCTCTCTCTCTAGCTTCTCTCTTTAATCTCTCTCTCTCTCTCACTTCCTTCCTTCACCCTCCTTTCCCTCCACATCCTTCCTCTTGGCCTCCTCCTCGTCCTCCTCCTCCTCATTCTTCTCTCTCTCTCTAGCCTCTCTCTTTAATCTCTCTCTCTCTCTTTAATCTCTCTCTCTCTCACTTCCTTCCTTCACCCTCCTTTCCCTCCACATCCTTCCTCTTGGCCTCCTCCTCGTCCTCCTCCTCATTCTTCTCTCTCTCTAGCCTCTCTCTTTAATCTCTCTCTCTCTCTCTCTCACTTCCTTCCTTCACCCTCCTTTCCCTCCACATCCTTCCTCTTGGCCTCATCCTCGTCCTCCTCATTCTTCTCTCTCTCTCTAGCCTCTCTCTTTAATCTCTCTCTCTCTAGCCTCTCTCTTTAATCTCTCTCTCTGGCTGTCTCCCTCCTTTCCCTCCGCGTCTTTCCTCTTGGCCTCCTCCTCGTCCTCCTCCTCATTCTTCTCTCTCTCTCTCTCTAGCCTCTCTCTTTAATCTCTCTCTCTCTAGCCTCTCTCTTTAATCTCTCTCTCTCTAGCCTCTCTCTTTAATCTCTCTCTCTCTAGCCTCTCTCTTTAATCTCTCTCTCTCTAGCCTCTCTCTTTAATCTCTCTCTCTCTAGCCTCTCTCTTTAATCTCTCTCTCTCTAGCCTCTCTCTTTAATCTCTCTCTCTCTAGCCTCTCTCTTTAATCTCTCTCTCTAGCCTCTCTCTTTAATCTCTCTCTCCCTCTCACTTACTTCCTTCCCCCTTCTCTCTACTCTGGCTGTCTCCCTCCTTTCCCTCCGCGTCTTTCCTCTTGGGCTCTTCGTCCGTGTCTTTCTTACTCTTGATCAACTCCATCAGCGTGTCAATCCGGGTGGGCTGAGCAATCTGTAGTACCATGTGGGCCTCCTCCAGGATAAGTAGCCCGTTTCTGGCGTCGCTCATTGCTAGGTTGTGCCTCCTGGTGACGTGTTCCTGTGGGGAAGATGATGTGGTTAATATTCCTGGCTCTACACCTCTGTCTCTCTTTCTCTCCCCTCCTCTCTGTCTATCTTTCTCTTCCCTCCTCTCTGTCTCTCTTTCTCTTCCCTCCTCTCTGTCTCTCTTTCTCCCTCCCTCCCTCCCTCCCTCTCCCCCTCCTCCAGGATAAGTAGCTCGTTTCTGGTGTCGCTCATTGCTAGGTTGTGCCTCGGGTGATGTGCTCCTGGCTCTACGTCTCTGTCTGTCTGTCTGTCTCTCATTCTCTCTCTCTCTCCCTCTCCATCTCCGTCTGTCTGTCTGTCTCTCATTCTCTCTCCCTCTTTCCCTCCCTCCCTCTCTCTCTCTCAAGGATTACATGGTGAGGAAGAGAAGGACTCGAAGAACAGTAGTAGTTTATATTACCAGCTCTCCATCTCAGTCTCTATTTCTCTCTCTCCCTCTCTCCTTTCCCTTCGTCTCCTCATTCTATATTCCTCCCTCCCTCTCTCTCTCTCTCTCTCTCTCTCTACCTACCATCCATCCATCTATCTATCTATCTATCACTCCATCCATCTATCACTGTCTCTCTCACGCCATCCACTCATCTATCTATCCATCCATCCAATCATCCCTCCATCTTCTTCTTCTTCCGGCTGTCCCTTTGGGGGTCACCACAGCGGATCACCCGTCCCCATCTTACTCAGTCTACCGCATCTTCTTCCCCTACACCTACCACCTGCATGTCCTCCTCCACTACATCCATAAACCTTCTCCTTGGCCCTCCTCTCTTTCTCCACAGCGCACACAACTTCTTTCCCTTCTCTAGAAACTTTTCCACTAAAGATCTAAGAATGAATATCTGATCTACACAACCTCTTCCCTTCCTAAAGCCTCCCTGTTCTTCTCCAACTAATTCCTCTGTTCTTTCTCTAACTCTGTCAATAAGTATCCTACCATACACTGATCTACACAACCTCTTCCCTTCCTAAAGCCTCCCTGTTCTTCTCCAACTAATTCCTCTGTTCTTTCTCTAACTCTGTCAATAAGTATCCTACCATACACTGATCTACACAACCTCTTCCCTTCCTAAAGCCTCCCTGTTCTTCTCCAACTAATTCCTCTGTTCTTTCTCTAACTCTGTCAATAAGTATCCTACCATACACTGATCTACACTACCTCTTCCCTTCCTAAAGCCTCCCTGTTCTTCTCCAACTAATTCCTCTGTTCTTTCTCTAACTCTGTCAATAAGTATCCTACCATACACTGATCTACACAACCTCTTCCCTTCCTAAAGCCTCCCTGTTCTTCTCCAACTAATTCCTCTGTTCTTTCTCTAACTCTGTCAATAAGTATCCTACCATACACTTTTCCTATTATACTAAGAAGACAAATGCCCCTATGATTACCACACACTTCTTTTTCCCCTTTTCCTTTGTACAAGGGAATAATTATACCTGACTTCCAATTTCACTCTGTCTTCTGCTTCTTCTCTTACACCTGCCACCCGCATGTCCCCCTTCACTACATCCATAAACCTTCTCCTTTGGCCTTCCTCTCTTTCTCCTGCCTGGTAACTCCATTTCCAGCCTCCTCCTCCCGACATACTCCTCCTCCCTCCTCTGCACATGTCCAAACCATCTCAGTCTCGCCTCTCTAGCTTTGTCCCCAAACTGAGTTACGTGCGCCGTCCCTCTAATATGTTCATTTCTAATTTTGTCCAACCTCGTCACTCGTGGTGAAAAACGCAACATCTTCAATTCTGCTGCCTCCACCTGTGCCTCCTGCCTTTCTGTCTGTGGTACTGCCTCCATTCCGTACAACATGGCTGGCCTCACCACAGTCTTATAACCTTTCCCTTTCATTTCTGCAGAGACGCTTCTGTCACAGATCACTCCTGTCACCTTTCTCCACCCACTCCATCCCGCCTGCACTCTCCTGTTTACCTCTCTACCACACTCTCCGTTACTTTGTACAGTTGACCCCAAGTATTTGAATTCCTCTACCTGTGCCACCTCTACACCTTGCAGCCTCATGGTTCCCCTGTCATCTCTCTCATTTACACACACGTACTGAGTCTTGCTTCTGCTTACTTTCATTCCCCTTCTCTCCAGTGCATATCTCCATCTCTCCAGCTCTGCCTCAGCTTCCTCCCGGCTCTCACTACATATCACAACGTCGTCCGCAAACATCATCGTCCACGGAGGCTCCTGTCTAATCTCATCTGTCAATCTGTCCATCACCATTGCAAGCAAGAAGGGGCTCAATGTTGATCCTTGAGGCAATCCCACCTCCACCTTGAAACCCTCAGTCATTCCTACTGCACATCTCACTACTGTTACACTAGCGTCGTACATGTTCTTCACCACACTCACGTACTTCTCTGTCCTTCACCACACTCACGTACTTCTCTGCCACTCCTTTCTCAAACAGTACCACAGCTTCCTCTCTCTTTACCCTATCCTAAGCCTTCTCCAAATCTATAAACACACAATGCAACTCCTTCCGGCCTTCTCAGTACTTCTCCTTCACCATTCTCAAAGCAAATATGGCGTCTGTGGCACTTCCCCCTGGCAGGAAACCAAATTGCTCCTCGCAGATCCTCCCTTCCCTTCTCAGCCTGGCCTCCACCACGCCTTCCCATATCTTCACTGCTTGCCTGATCAGCGTCATACCTCTGTAGTTGCCGCAGCACCGCACATCACCCTTGTTCTTGAGAATCGGAACTTGAATACCTTTCCTCCACTCCTCCGGGATTCTCTCACGCTCCAGGATCTTGTTAATCTGGTAAATCACGTCACAGCCATCTCTCCTAAGCTCCTCCATGCCTCCACTGACCTATCTGCACCAACTGCCTAGCCTTCCTTCATCCTCTTCATGGCGTTCCGCGCTTCCCTGATCTGTTACACTTCCTCACTCACCTTCAACTCCTCCAACCTTCCCTTTCATATTTCTGTATTCATCCCTCCATCTATCTCTCCACTAATTTATCTATCTATCCATCTATCTATCATTCTATCTACTCACGGCCCAGTCTTGGTGCGAGGGCAGCACCGTGAAGCACCACTTGCAGGGCAGTTCCGGTGACGCTGTGTGATACCCTTTGATGTGCTGTCTATCTGTCTATCTATCTATATACCTACCTATTTACTGTACCGTCCATCTATCATTCTATCTCTCTCCCTCTCTCTCTCTCTCTATCTATCTGTCCATCCAGCCATCATTCTATCTCTCTCCCTCTGTCTATCTATCAATTTCTCTCTCTCACAGCCCAGTTCTATCTATCTGTCTATCTATATCTATCCATCTATCTATCTACCTACCTACCTATCTCACCATGTACCTATCTATCTATCTATCCATCTATCTATCACTTTCTATCTATTCACAGCCCAGTCTTGATGCGAGGGCAGTATCGTAAAGCACCACTTGCATACCAATTCTATCTATCTATCAATCTTCCTCTCTATCTATCAATCAGTCTATCTACCTACCTATCTATCTATCCATCTATCTATCATTCTATCTACTCACAGCCCAGTCTTGGTGCGAGGGCAGCACTGTGAAGCACCACTTGCAGGGCAGTTCCGGTGACGCTGTGTGGTAGCCCTTGATGTGGCGCCGCCGGAACCCCCACGACGTGTACGCCTTCTCACAGAACGGACACGGGTACGGCAGATTCTGGCCTGAAATGCATACACGGAAAGTTAAATGCGCACACGGAAATTTTAAAATGCGTACACGGAAAGTTAAATACGCACACAGAAATTTTAAAATGCGTACATGGAAATTTAATGATGCGTACATGGAAATTTAATGATGCGTACATGCAAATCTAATGATGTGTACATGGATATTTAATAATGCGTACATGGATATTTAATGATGTATACATGGAAAGTTAGATGTGTACACGGAAATGTAATGATGCGTACATGGACATTTCAAGATGCGTACATGGAAATTTATATGCGTACATGGAAATTTAAAGATGCGTACACAGAAATTTATGGGACCTGAAATGTGTACAGGGAAAGTTAAGAATGCGTACATGGAAATTTAAAAATGTGTACATGGAAATTTAAGGGACCTCAAATGCGTACACAGCAAGTTAAAGATGCACACAAGGCAATTCAAGGGACCTGAAATGTGTACATGGTAATATAAAGGATGACCTGAAATGTGTACATGGCGATTTAAATATGCGTACATGGCAATTTAAGGGATCTGAAATGCTTACATGGGAATTTAAGGGATCTGAAATGCGTACATGGGAATTTAAAAATGCATACATGGAAATTTAAAAATGCGTACATGGAAATTTAAGGGATCTGAAATGCGTACATGGATATTAAAAGGACCTGAAATGTGTACATGAGATGCGTACACAGTGAACATCAACCATACATACATACCTAAATATATACTATCTATCTATCTATCTATCTATTGCCAGACGCCTCAATCACGTTTGGGGTGGCCACAAACAAATCGCCTCCACGTCGTCAATCAATACAGCGTCCCCGATAAACGAATGGGTTGGGTACTTTTAAAAATAATTCGAATTATGATTTTTCGTATACTGAAGCATTTTGACCCATGAGGCTGAGGATGAGATGGAGGGATGGGGTGGAGAGGTATATGAGAGAGGGGGGTGTGAGCTGGGGGGATGGAGAGTGAGAGACTGACGAGGAGAGTGTATGTGAGTGAGGTGGAGGGGGGAGGGGGAGAGGGAGGGGGAGGCTGAGGGTGAGATGGAGGGATGGGGTGGAGAGGTATATGAGAGAGGGGGGTGTGAGCTGGGGGGATGGAGAGTGAGAGACTGATGAGGAGAGTGTATGTGAGTGAGGTGGAGGGGGGAGAGGGAGGGGGAGGCCAAGGATGAGATGGAGGGATGGGGTGGAGAGGTATATGAGAGAGGGGGGTGTGAGCTGGGGGGATGGAGGGTGAGAGACTGATGAGGAGAGTGTATGTGAGTGAGGTGGAGGGGGAAGGAAGGAGGGGGAGGCCAAGGATGAGATGGAGGGATGGGGTGGAGAGGTATATGAGAGAGGGGGGTGTGAGCTGGGGGGATGGAGGGTGAGAGACTGATGAGGAGAGTGTATGTGAGTGAGGTGGAGGGGGAGAGAGGGAGAGGGAGGCCAAGGATGAGATGGAGGGATGGGGTGGAGAGGCATATGAGAGAGGGGGGTGTGAGTTGGGAGCAGGGCAGTGAAATGGCGGGGGACAGGACGACGTGGAGGCGATTTGTTTGTGGCCACCCCAAACGAGATTGAGGCGTCTGGCAATAGATAGATAGACAGACAGAAATAACAAAAGGTGGCAGTTTCTTCCAACAAAGCCTGGTCTCATCGATGTTCAAGGCTGTGGGGATTGGCCACCTTAACTGACGATCTTCTTCAGGTGTTCTGGGAATGCCGATGCAGCAGCTCAATTGGCACCAACAGCCACTCCCTGATGCCCAACAACCCTCTCTAACCTGCCCCTGATCTCCATGGCACGTTCTTGTAAAAGCATGAGAGAGAGTTCTTCTTCTGCTGACAGACCTCCAGCCACATTAACAGCAGCTGTTTCTCCATCCTGCTGCGTCGTGTCCGTGTGGCCCGGAAAGCAGCAGGTGAGCTTGAAAAAGAGCCTGCCATCTTCCTGTAAAGCTCTTTCTTCTTTGTAACTGTACCAACAGTGGACACAGGTAAGAACGTGGCACGCCTGATCTGACTCACGCCCTGGCCTTCCTCGTGCCTCTTGATAATCTCCAGTTTGTGGTCCAGTGTCAGGGTCTGCTGCTGCTGCTGGTTCATGAGAGGCTGCACAGATGATGATGAAGGTGAGGGACGCTTGGGTGGCACGATGCAAGATGCGAAAGCTTCTCAGAGTACAGAAGGCAGGTACTACACGCCTGGGCAGCAGGAACGGGCTGGGACGAAGTGGAGGTAGCTGCCTGCCTCGCCACACACAACAGTGGCGCTGCAGTTGCTCACGCGCCAAATCTGAATAATTCCCTCAGAGAGCCTTTCGTACCCCCTACCCTCGAGGGGGACAGCAAGGATGACAGCCAGGACTGGACAGGGACGTACAAGGAATCACGAGAGGCAGTTGATATTTCCCAACCTGTTCGGCTTGGGGTAGCTTCCTTGACAGCTGTTAGCCCACTCTCATTGGCTTTACACCTGTTTCTGGAGTCCTTTGGGTGGGTTCTGGGCTTGGTTGGGGAGGAAACTATCTATCTATCTATCTATTGCCAGATGCCTCAATCCCGTTCAGGGTGGCCACAAACAAATCGCCTCCATGTCGCCCTGTCCCCCGCCATTTCACTGCCCTGCTCCCAACTCACACACCCCTCTCTCATATACCTCTCCACCCCATCCCTCCATCTCATCCTCGGACTCCCCCTCCCTCTTCCCCCCCTCCACCTCACTCACATACACTCTCCTTGTCAGTCTCTCACCCTCCATCCCTCCACCTCACTCACATACACTCTCCTCGTCAGTCTCTCACCCTCCATCCTCTCCACATGGCCAAACCACCTCAGTGTGTTCCTCCTAACACTTCCTATCACATCCACATCCACACCACAACGCTCCTTTATATCCTCATTTGTCAGCCTGTCTCTCCATGTAACTCCACATCCACCTCACTCACATACACTCTCCTCGTCAGTCTCTCACCCTCCATCCTCTCCACATGGCCAAACCACCTCAGTGTGTTCCTCCTAACGCTTCCTATCACATCCACATCCACACCACAACGCTCCTTTATATCCTCATTTGTCAGCCTGTCTCTCCATGTAACTCCACATCCACCTCACTCACATACACTCTCCTCGTCAGTCTCTCACCCTCCATCCTCTCCACATGGCCAAACCACCTCAGTGTGTTCCTCCTAACGCTTCCTATCACATCCACATCCACACCACAACGCTCCTTTATATCCTCATTTGTCAGCCTGTCTCTCCATGTAACTCCACATCCACCTCACTCACATACACTCTCCTCGTCAGTCTCTCACCCTCCATCCTCTCCACATGGCCAAACCACCTCAGTGTGTTCCTCCTAACGCTTCCTATCACATCCACATCCACACCACAACGCTCCTTTATATCCTCATTTGTCAGCCTGTCTCTCCATGTAACTCCACATCCACCTCACTCACATACACTCTCCTCGTCAGTCTCTCACCCTCCATCCTCTCCACATGGCCAAACCACCTCAGTGTGTTCCTCCTAACGCTTCCTATCACATCCACATCCACACCACAACGCTCCTTTATATCCTCATTTGTCAGTCTGTCTCTCCATGTAACTCCACATCCACCTCACTCACATACACTCTCCTCGTCAGTCTCTCACCCTCCATCCTCTCCACATGGCCAAACCACCTCAGTGTGTTCCTCCTAACGCTTCCTATCACATCCACATCCACACCACAACGCTCCTTTATATCCTCATTTGTCAGCCTGTCTCTCCATGTGACTCCACATCCACCTCACTCACATACACTCTCCTCGTCAGTCTCTCACCCTCCATCCTCTCCACATGGCCAAACCACCTCAGTGTGTTCCTCCTAACGCTTCCTATCACATCCACATCCACACCACAACGCTCCTTTATATCCTCATTTGTCAGCCTGTCTCTCCATGTAACTCCACATCCACCTCACTCACATACACTCTCCTCGTCAGTCTCTCACCCTCCATCCTCTCCACATGGCCAAACCACCTCAGTGTGTTCCTCCTAACGCTTCCTATCACATCCACATCCACACCACAACGCTCCTTTATATCCTCATTTGTCAGCCTGTCTCTCCATGTAACTCCACATCCACCTCACTCACATACACTCTCCTCGTCAGTCTCTCACCCTCCATCCTCTCCACATGGCCAAACCACCTCAGTGTGTTCCTCCTAACGCTTACTATCACATCCACATCCACACCACAACGCTCCTTTATATCCTCATTTGTCAGTCTGTCTCTCCATGTAACTCCACATCCACCTCACTCACATACACTCTCCTCGTCAGTCTCTCACCCTCCATCCTCTCCACATGGCCAAACCACCTCAGTGTGTTCCTCCTAACGCTTCCTATCACATCCACATCCACACCACAACGCTCCTTTATATCCTCATTTGTCAGTCTGTCTCTCCATGTAACTCCACATCCACCTCACTCACATACACTCTCTTCGTCAGTCTCTCACCCTCCATCCTCTCCACATGGCCAAACCACCTCAGTGTGTTCCTCCTAACGCTTCCTATCACATCCACATCCACACCACAACGCTCCTTTATATCCTCATTTGTCAGCCTGTCTCTCCATGTAACTCCACATCCACCTCACTCACATACACTCTCCTCATCAGTCTCTCACCCTCCATCCTCTCCACATGGCCAAACCACCTCAGTGTGTTCCTCCTAACGCTTCCTATCACATCCACATCCACACCACAACGCTCCTTTATATCCTCATTTGTCAGCCTGTCTCTCCATGTAACTCCACATCCACCTCACTCACATACACTCTCCTCATCAGTCTCTCACCCTCCATCCTCTCCACATGGCCAAACCACCTCAGTGTGTTCCTCCTAACGCTTCCTATCACATCCACATCCACACCACAACGCTCCTTTATATCCTCATTTGTCAGCCTGTCTCTCCATGTAACTCCACATCCACCTCACTCACATACACTCTCCTCGTCAGTCTCTCACCCTCCATCCTCTCCACATGGCCAAACCACCTCAGTGTGTTCCTCCTAACGCTTCCTATCACATCCACATCCACACCACAACGCTCCTTTATATCCTCATTTGTCAGCCTGTCTCTCCATGTAACTCCACATCCACCTCACTCACATACACTCTCCTCGTCAGTCTCTCACCCTCCATCCTCTCCACATGGCCAAACCACCTCAGTGTGTTCCTCCTAACGCTTCCTATCACATCCACATCCACACCACAACGCTCCTTTATATCCTCATTTGTCAGCCTGTCTCTCCATGTAACTCCACATCCACCTCACTCACATACACTCTCCTCGTCAGTCTCTCACCCTCCATCCTCTGCACATGGCCAAACCACCTCAGTGTGTTCCTCCTAACGCTTCCTATCACATCCACATCCACACCACAACGCTCCTTTATATCCTCATTTGTCAGCCTGTCTCTCCATGTAACTCCACATCCACCTCACTCACATACACTCTCCTCGTCAGTCTCTCACCCTCCATCCTCTCCACATGGCCAAACCACCTCAGTGTGTTCCTCCTAACGCTTCCTATCACATCCACATCCACACCACAACGCTCCTTTATATCCTCATTTGTCAGCCTGTCTCTCCATGTAACTCCACATCCACCTCACTCACATACACTCTCCTCGTCAGTCTCTCACCCTCCATCCTCTCCACATGGCCAAACCACCTCAGTGTGTTCCTCCTAACGCTTCCTATCACATCCACATCCACACCACAACGCTCCTTTATATCCTCATTTGTCAGCCTGTCTCTCCATGTAACTCCACATCCACCTCACTCACATACACTCTCCTCATCAGTCTCTCACCCTCCATCCTCTCCACATGGCCAAACCACCTCAGTGTGTTCCTCCTAACGCTTCCTATCACATCCACATCCACACCACAATGCTCCTTTATATCCTCATTTGTCAGCCTGTCTCTCCATGTAACTCCACATCCACCTCACTCACATACACTCTCCTCGTCAGTCTCTCACCCTCCATCCTCTCCACATGGCCAAACCACCTCAGTGTGTTCCTCCTAACGCTTCCTATCACATCCACATCCACACCACAATGCTCCTTTATATCCTCATTTGTCAGCCTGTCTCTCCATGTAACTCCACATCCACCTCACTCACATACACTCTCCTCGTCAGTCTCTCACCCTCCATCCTCTCCACATGGCCAAACCACCTCAGTGTGTTCCTCCTAACGCTTCCTATCACATCCACATCCACACCACAACGCTCCTTTATATCCTCATTTGTCAGCCTGTCTCTCCATGTAACTCCACATCCACCTCACTCACATACACTCTCCTCGTCAGTCTCTCACCCTCCATCCTCTCCACATGGCCAAACCACCTCAGTGTGTTCCTCCTAACGCTTCCTATCACATCCACATCCACACCACAACGCTCCTTTATATCCTCATTTGTCAGCCTGTCTCTCCATGTAACTCCACATCCACCTCACTCACATACACTCTCCTCGTCAGTCTCTCACCCTCCATCCTCTCCACATGGCCAAACCACCTCAGTGTGTTCCTCCTAACGCTTCCTATCACATCCACATCCACACCACAACGCTCCTTTATATCCTCATTTGTCAGCCTGTCTCTCCATGTAACTCCACATCCACCTCACTCACATACACTCTCCTCGTCAGTCTCTCACCCTCCATCCTCTCCACATGGCCAAACCACCTCAGTGTGTTCCTCCTAACGCTTCCTATCACATCCACATCCACACCACAACGCTCCTTTATATCCTCATTTGTCAGCCTGTCTCTCCATGTAACTCCACATCCACCTCACTCACATACACTCTCCTCGTCAGTCTCTCACCCTCCATCCTCTCCACATGGCCAAACCACCTCAGTGTGTTCCTCCTAACGCTTCCTATCACATCCACATCCACACCACAACGCTCCTTTATATCCTCATTTGTCAGCCTGTCTCTCCATGTAACTCCACATCCACCTCACTCACATACACTCTCCTCGTCAGTCTCTCACCCTCCATCCTCTCCACATGGCCAAACCACCTCAGTGTGTTCCTCCTAACGCTTCCTATCACATCCACATCCACACCACAACGCTCCTTTATATCCTCATTTGTCAGCCTGTCTCTCCATGTAACTCCACATCCACCTCACTCACATACACTCTCCTTGTCAGTCTCTCACCCTCCATCCTCTCCACATGGCCAAACCACCTCAGTGTGTTCCTCCTAACGCTTCCTATCACATCCACATCCACACCACAACGCTCCTTTATATCCTCATTTGTCAGCCTGTCTCTCCATGTAACTCCACATCCACCTCACTCACATACACTCTCCTCGTCAGTCTCTCACCCTCCATCCTCTCCACATGGCCAAACCACCTCAGTGTGTTCCTCCTAACGCTTCCTATCACATCCACATCCACACCACAACGCTCCTTTATATCCTCATTTGTCAGCCTGTCTCTCCATGTAACTCCACATCCACCTCACTCACATACACTCTCCTCGTCAGTCTCTCACCCTCCATCCTCTCCACATGGCCAAACCACCTCAGTGTGTTCCTCCTAACGCTTCCTATCACATCCACATCCACACCACAACGCTCCTTTATATCATAATAAATATAATAATAATAATAATAATGCTAATAATAATAATAATAATAATAATAATAATAATAATGCTAATAATAATAATAATAATAATAATAATAATAATAATAATGCTAATAATAATGCTAATAATGCTAATAATAATAATAATAATAATAATAATAATAATAATGCTAATAATAATAATAATAATAATAATAATAATAATAATGCTAATAATAATAATAATAATAATAATAATAATAATAATAATAACACTCACAGCAGGGGTCTTGTGAGTAGTAGTAACAGTAGTAGTAGTAGTAGTAGTAGTAACAGTAGTAGTAGTAGTAGTAGTAACAGTAGTAGTAGTAGTAGTAGTAACAGTAGTAGTAGTAGTAGTAACAGTAGTAGTAGTAGTAGTAGTAGTAACAGTAGTAGTAGTAGTAGTAGTAACAGTAGTAGTAGTAGTAGTAGTAACAGTAGTAGTAGTAACAGTAGTAGTAGTAGTAGTAGTAACAGTAGTAGTAGTAGTAGTAGTAACAGTAGTAGTAGTAGTAACAGTAGTAGTAGTAGTAACAGTAGTAGTAGTAGTAGTAGTAACAGTAGTAGTAGTAGTAGTAGTAACAGTAGTAGTAGTAGTAGTAGTAGTAGTAGTAGTAGTAGTAACAGTAGTAGTAGTAGTAGTAGTAGTAGTAGTAGTAGTAGTAGTAGTAGTAGTAGTAGTAGTAGTAGTAATAATAATAATAACAACACCACTCACAGGAGGGGTCCTGCGGGAACTCTGGCTGCAGGTTGGCGGTGGGCGTAGTCTTTTCGTGTGAGTTACGTCGTTGTGTCATGGAATGCGTTTGTTTATCCGCGGCCGTTTGCTGCGGTAAGAACACAGAGGGCAGGCCGATTGAGGACGTGGCCCCTCCCCCTCCGCCCCCCCCTCCACCCGAGAGAGACTTGAGGGCGGGGTCAGGGTGGGTCTCCATTAGGCTGACCTCAGGGGCTGGAGGGGGAGGGTGGTCATGCTCGTCCTCCAGTTCAAGGCCGTCCGTGTACTCCTCAGGCTCCATCTTAACCTCCAGTAGGGTCTGAGGATAATGATGATAATAATAATAATAATAATAATAATAATAATGGTAATAATAATAATGGTAATAATAATGATGATGATGAGGGTGAGGGTGAGGATGATGATGATGATGATGGTGATGATAATAATAATAGTAGTAGTAGTAGTAGTAATAGCAGTAGTAATAGTAGTAGTAGTAGTAGCAGTAATAATAATAATAATAATAATAGTAGCAGCAGCAGTAGTAGTAGTAGTAGTAGTAGTAGCAGTAATAATAATAATAATAATAATAATAATAATAATAATAACAATAATAATACTGTAATAATAATAATAATAATAATAATAATACACACTCTAATGTCCCTCTTCATATCAGCATGTTCGTCTAAACTGCTCTCGTCGTCGTTGCGTGTGGGGGAGGCCGTCTCCTGGGGCGGTGACGATTTCCTGCGTTTCGTGACCTGCGGTGGTGATTCATGTGCGCGTGTCTTTGTCTGGGGTCCCTGTGCCTGTGGGTGGAGAGGTAGACTGAGGATGAGGTGGAGAGATAGAAGGGATATATAGGGTTTGATTGATATTGCAGAGAGACTGACAAGGAGAGTGTGAGGTGGAGGAGGAGGGAAGGAGGCCAAGGATGAGGTGGAGGGGGAGGAAAGGGAGAGGGAGGCCGAGGATGAGGTGGAGGAACAGAAGGGCTATATCAGTAGGGGGTGGAACACATCATAAAACACAAGAATGATGAACTTTGTGACACGAGATTCTCAAAAACGACTGGTGTGTGACGACAGCAGTTCAAAGCCACTACCTAACAAGACAGCAGCGTACCACGACACATGACACGACACGACACACCACACAACACCTCACATCATTCAGCGCGTACTGAAAAAAAGGGATTATACTCTGCGTTTTAACTGAGGCGGAGGTGCAGTCAAACGGTGGGTGGCAGAGTGACTTGGCGGGGTAAGAGAGAGATGGGAAGGATTGGAAGAAGGGGAGGGGAGGTTGTGTGTGTGTGTGTGTGTGTGTGTGTGTGTGTGTGTGTGTTTACCTATACTCCCTCAGATATACGTTGTCAATAATGCTAATGAGTGAAGAGATTATCAAGTAATGCCTGGACACACTGCATTTAAAAGACTGGAGATCATAGGAAGTAGGAAATACAGACAGAGGGAGACAGTTCCGGAGTTGACCTGTTGCGTACATGAAGGACTGGGAGTAACTCTTGCATTACAGAGTTAGACAGAAAAGGGATGAGAGTTTGTTGATATGAGTATGCTCAGTTTTTTATGCTACGGTGAAGATGCAGTTGATGGATTGTTGACGAGTGACTGAATGCAATACGTCCGAATAACATTGACCAACCCAAATGTCCCTCAGATATATGTTGTCGGTTAATAATAGAGAGATTATGAAGGAACGTTGCATCCAGCCAGTCACCACCAATGTGTCAAGTGCGTCTCTGCCTTGATAAAAGAAAGGGAGAGTAGTGATGGCATGGGGGCTGCCCCGCTGCACATTTAGCCCAAAGAAGACACGAAAAAGTATTGTTGCAAGCTGTGATGGAAAGCGTCTCTGGTGTGTTTACTGCAGCCTGTTGCAGGAAGACAACAGTGAGCACATCTGCCAAGCTGTGACTGGTATATATATATTTTTTTAAATGGAAGAAAGAAGGAACCAAGGGCCAGGAACCCACAATACCATTCCTTCCAAGGAGAAAGCAAAAACAATACAAAAGAGAGCCAAATTCAAGATCCGTTCAGTGTCAGTGATACACTCAAAGGGACGGCACAGGAAGCTCAACACTGGGCAGCTGCTGTGCGGGTTAATGAATCATTTGATGCCATCGCTGGTGATGTATACTAAATCTGGCAACGGCAAGCTTGGTAATGAAGCCCAGGCTGCCACGTTATAAACATCAGGGAGACCACAACATCACCTGTACCATATGATGCACTTGCTATGGTGGAACTCACAGTGGCTGTCGGGCATCTCTTGTCAATGCACAGACTTTCATCTCAATTGCCTCTTATGGGATCATTCTCCTCTACATGCCTGAGTCTGCCAGTGCCCTACATCCTGCTGACTCTTCTGTAAGTCTTGCTTGAGGGTGAATTCAGGGTCCAAAACACAGCAATGACAGTGTGATGATGTTACCAGACCTCAGGCAGCTGTACAGGGTGTGACTGGCTCTAAGTGGTAATAACACCCAACTAGATTTAGAGAAGATTTACTAATGAAACTGGGTGGTGAATGGCGGGCCTTCACGAGAGGTAGACACATCCTGCTGTCACTAAAGCACAAACAGGTTCACTACTGATGCAATCTGTGGCCTGGGATGAAGCAAGGAAGTCAGTGGATGTCGGCCTTCTCATGTGAAAGACACGTACACTCAAACCTCAATTAAGGGATGTCCATTTAAGGTATTTCGGATTTAAGGGAGTCCACACTCTCCCAGACATACGCACACAACCAAAAATGATACGTAATTTGTAGGTAATACACATTAATATGTTTCTTTATACAGCACCCATAAAATAATATTCAAAATCATATATATATGTGAAAAAGTCATTGCATTTAATAACATTGTCTTTATATGTGGTAAAACAAGGGATATTGTCAAGTAAGGGACATTGTCATGTAAGGGACACTGTCAAGTAAGGGACATTGTCAAGTAAGGGACACTGTCAAGTAAGGGACACTGTCAAGTAAGGGACACTGTCAAGTAAGGGACACTGTCAAGTAAGGGACACTGTCAAGTAAGGGACACTGTCAAGTAAGGGACACTGTCAAGTAAGGGACACTGTCAAGTAAGGGACACTGTCAAGTAAGGGACACTGTCAAGTAAGGGACACTGTCAAGTAAGGGACACTGTCAAGTAAGGGACACTGTCAAGTAAGGGACACTGTCAAGTAAGGGACACTGTCAAGTAAGGGACACTGTCAAGTAAGGGACATTGTCAAGTAAGGGACATTGTCAAGTAAGGGACACTGTCAAGTAAGGGACATTGTCAAGTAAGGGACAAGTTGAATCCCTATTTAGTCTCTTAAATCAAGGCTCGAGTGTACAGATCCTGACCCACCAACTCCACTCCCTCCTCTGCCTAACGGATCACAATATCATCATCATCATCATCATCCCATCCCAGCTGACAGATCATCTTCCACTGTACTAATGCTGAACGCAGGTGAATATATGGATCCTATCTATCTATTGTCAGACACTTCAATCCCGTTCAGGGTGGCCACAAACAAATCGCCACAACGTCGCCCCGTCCTCCTGCCATTTCACTACCCTGCTCCCATCTCACACCCCCCTCTCTCATATACCTCTCCACCTCATCCCTCCATCTCATCCTCGGCCTCCCCCTCCCTCTTCCCCCCTCCACCTCACTCACATACACTCTCTTTGTCAGTCTTTCAATAAAAATAAACTCGCCACAGACAAATGACAGAGAAGCATTATGAAAAGTCAGTTCAGGAAGCCATGCGTGGTTAAGAAGAGGCAAGAACACCATGTAGGGATGATATTGATGATGATATAGTCACGGCACACGGCTCTGAGGGTGTTATTATCGTGCCCTGGCAACTACCATTCAAAAGTGCGTCTGATTTCATGTATGAGACGCCTGTGATTCGTGTATAATATGTTCATGTATACTAATATTCATGCATAATAACATGATTTGTGTATAATATGACACAAAATCGGACGCACTTTTGAATGGTAGGTTGCCAGGGTACGATAATGACAACCTCAGAGTCATGCGCCACCACTATAGCGCTGTGAAGATGGTACAGGAAAGGACGCCAGTGATGCACCTTCTCCCCTGACGCTGCGGTGTACACATGGAACAAACAGCAACGTGCAGCAGGGGTTCCCGTGAGAGGCATTGATATCCAACATTCTGCCGTGAGGTTAGCCAGGCACTTGACAATTAAGGACATTAGGCCTTGCTGTGGCTGGCTGTTTAGGTTCCAGTCCAGACGCTGCCTCGCCAAGCATAAAGTCCTTGGGGAAAGTGTGAGTGCAGACCAGGGTGTTGTGGAGCCTCTAAGGAAATAACTCCATGACAGCATTCAGAACTCTGGTCTCCTCCTATCCCAGGTGTGCAACGCTGAAGAGACTGGGCTTTTGTGGACACCCATGCCCTTGAACACCCAGGCAGGTAAGAGCGAGGGTCACGTCCCTGGGAGGAAGGTGAGCAAGGACCGCACTTCTGTCATGGGCTGCACAAATGCCAATGGGACCCACCCCCTGAAGCCTAGGATGGTTGGCGCATCAGAGAAGCCGGATGCCATAAGTGATCATGTTCCAGGTGGAGGAGTTGTTCATCGCCAGGGATCATGTGACGGCCATCCTGATCCTGGTCAACGCCCCAGGACATCCCAGTGAAGAATTGGAAGCCCATGGGGGGAGGATTAGGGAGCTTTTCCTGCCCCCCAACACCAGCTCTCTCATTCAGCCCATGGACCAAGGCGTGATTGAGGCCACCAGGAGGCATCACCGGAACAGGCAGCTGGGGGAGTGCCTGGCAGTGGAGGAGGATGCCCAGGATATGCACCACGACACCAGGGGCACTCCATCACTTGCCAGGATATGCACCACGACACACCAGGGACACTCCATCACTTGCCAACACTGAGGCATACAACATCAGGGATGGAATGTACACCTGGGTTGAAGCCTGGAATGACCTGCAGCCCACCACACTCAGCAGTGCCTGGAAGAAGTTGCTGGAAGGACCTGACGTGGAGGCTGACTTTACAGGTTTTAGGCCAGAGGTCTTTATGGACACTGCTCGTAGCGCCGGAGAGACTGAGGTCACCGAGGGGAACATAGTGGAGTGGCTGGAGGGTGATGCTCAGGACTAAGGCTACCACCAGCAGAGTTGTAAACTGCCTCCAGTGTGGCTGAGGACGCGGCTCGTGAACAGTGAAGACGAAGAACAGGAACAGCCACCCTCAATGAAACTCTCTGAGATCCGCATCCACCTGGACAAGTGTCTGGAGGGAACGGTGCAGTGCGATGGCTCTGACGTTTTATCGAGCCCTCAGGGACGCCACAGCAGCTGGTGTGAGGAGGCAACATGCTGAATTTTTAAGCAGAAAAAGATCCCTGACTTTCTGAAGGCAAGGATTCCAGCCAGGGGGCCTCAGCCATCCATCAGCAGTGCGTCCTCCTGCAGCCTGATCAGCACTATCAGCGTTACCTCAGCACATTTGTCAGACTAACAGTGACAGTGATTAAGTGATAAGTTCAGATAGATAAACGGATATAGATAGATATAGATAGAGAGAAAGAGAGATAGACAGATAGATAGATAGATAGATAGACAGATACCCACTAAGAAGTGCTAAAGAAAAAAAATGCAACGCTAGTCACGAAGAAGTGCTAACTCACGGTGACCTGGGAGACGACAGGCATGGTAATTGCGGCGGAGCTGGTTACCGCCGCAGCCACCGCCGCCGCCGCAGCCGCCACAACGGGATTGGACTCGGTGGTGGCCAGGTCTGGGGTCGGCAGCATGTTGTGATACATCTCCTGCAAGTGTTATTATTATTATTATTATTATTATTATTATTATTATCATTATTATTATCATTATTATTATTATTATTATTATCATTATTATTATTATTATTATTATTGTTATCATTATTATTATTATTATTATTATTATTATTATTATCATTATCATTATTGTTATTATTATTATTATTATTATCATTATTATTATTATTATTATCATTATTATTATTATTGCTATTATTATTATTATTATTATGGCTTGGATAGTTATGCATTTGCATGTTTCATATGCAAGTGCATGGTTTGCATGACTTTGACAATAATTGCATATTCTGCATATTTCCAGCGAATAAATATTTGCATGACATAACTAACACCCATTCATCCATCCATCCATCCTCCAATCCTGTGTTGCCCCATGAGAAGTGTAGGAGGCCGGGGCTAGGCAAGTTGGTGCTGACATTTAAGATGAGAGCGAGACAGCGTAAGAACTACGTATCTCAGCTGTTCAATGACACCCTGGAAATAATTAGGAACAAAGCTTGTGGACAGAAAATATGGATGTTACTGGATGTGACCCCCGATGCTGAGCAAAGGTGTGTTGTGAATGTTGTTTTTGGTGTATTGGGAGACGCATCAGCGTTGGGTAAATGCTACTCAGTGAATGTCTGTGTCCTGTCTAACGTGAGCCACTCCACTGTTGCTGCTTTCCTCAATGATTCTCTGGGACGGCTGTAGCCAACTACGCCAGTGTACGAAAATGTTCTTTTGCTGCGCACTGATGCTGTACCGTACACGTGCAAAGCCATGAGTGCAAGTTTTGTACCCAATATTATTCACGTCACCCGCGTGGGCCAGGGTCTGCATCGTGTGGCAGAACTGGTTAGGTTGAATCACCCAGATGTCAATCAACTCAACGCCAGCATCAAGAAAATCTTCCTGAACCCACCATCTTGAACTGCAAGGTGTTCAGACATTGCTGCAAAGACACCACTGCCCCTTCACCTGTGGCCACACGATGGGGCAGCTGCATCAACGCTGCTGTGTACCATGCTGAACACTTTGACGTCATTGATGCTGTTGTAGCGACATTCAACCCATACCACGGCCAGAGCATTGAGGAACGCAAGACCTTATTGGAAAATCAGAAATGAAAGCCAGCTTGCTCTTCATTGCATCAAACTTTGCCTGCATCTGGTCAACAAGGGGACTGCCTTTGTCCTCAACAGTGTCCCTGGTTAATGGTGTACATGACCAACTGAACAGCTTACAGTCTGATGCTTACTTCTGTAAACGAGGCCACCCTCTCATCATCAAACATATCCACAGTCTGTGATGCTTGTAAACAGGGACTCACATCTTTTGTTTATTTACAGATATTAATGATACTACTGTTTGCGTTCCTGTTTCTCACACACGGTAGGTGGGCTGTGTTTAAAACATGTATCTACTGAATACAAAGCAATGCTGACTGATTAGCAGCACATTTATCACTTTAAGGACTTAGCCATCATGTCATTATTAAATGGTATTACAGTTTATATTTCTGAAAACAGTCATACGTTTTTGTTGTGTGTAATTATCAGTTTCTGTTAGGTGGGGGCACTCACCATCCACTCACTCTATGTAGTGCTGCTCTCGGGTGTCTGCCCTTTCCTCTCTTCCATCCTTCTTTCCTTCCGTCCTCTTCTGTCTTTCTTTCCTCTTCCTTCTGCCTGTGGGTCACTTTACACTCCCTCTTCTGTCTTTCTTTCCTTCATTCTTTCCTCTTCCTTCTGCCTGTGGGTCACTTTACACTCCCTCTTCTGTCTTTCTTTCCTTCATTCTTTCCTCTTCCTTCTGCCTGTGGGTCACTTTACACTCCCTCTTCTGTCTTTCTTTCCTTCATTCTTTCCTCTTCCTTCTGCCTGTGGGTCACTTTACACTCCCTCTTCTGTCTTTCTTTCCTTCATTCTTTCCTCTTCCTTCTGCCTGTGGGTCACTTTACCCTCCCTCTTCTGTCTTTCTTTCCTTCATTCTTTCCTCTTCCTTCTGCCTGTGGGTCACTTTACACTCCCTCTTCTGTCTTTCTTTCCTTCATTCTTTCCTCTTCCTTCTGCCTGTGGGTCACTTTACACTCCCTCTTCTGTCTTTCTTTCCTTCATTCTTTCCTCTTCCTTCTGCCTGTGGGTGACTTTACACTGAGTGACAAGCCAAATGGTTTCCTGTACACCAGGAAACCATTTACTACGCTAGGTGGTAACCATAACACCAAATTATGGTGCCTGGTGGTTTAGTGGGTAATTAAGGCGCTCCAATCGGATTGAGCCGGTGCAGGTTTATATCCAAGGGATGGTTGGGGTTTATTGCTCATGTAATGCCACTCAGGGATGAGTGAGGCTGGTCACTCTCATCTTAAATGTCAGCACCAACTTGCCTAGCCCCGGCTTCCTACTCTCCTCATGGGGCAACACAGGATTGGAGGATGGATGGATTATTATTATTATTATTATTATTATTATTATTATCATTATTTATTGTTATTATTATTATTATTACTATTATTATTATTATTTATTGTTATTATTATTATTATTAGTATTAGTATCATTATTATTATGATTATTATCATCTTGTAGTTTATATGAAGATTGTCATCATCACTATCATCACCATCATCATCATCATCAACACCATCATCATCACCATCACCATCATCATCATCATCACCATCATCACCATCATCATCATCATCATCACCATCATCATCATCATCATCATCACCATCACCATCATCATCATCATCACCATCATCATCATCATCATCACCATCATCATCACCACCATCACCATCATCACCATCATCATCACCATCATCACCATCATCATCATCACCATCACCATCATCATCATCATCACCATGATCACCATCATCATCATCATCATCATCATCATCACCATCATCATCATCATCACCATCATCATCATCATCATCATCATCATCATCACCATCATCATCATCATCATCATCATCACCATCATCACCACCATCATCATCATCATCACCATCATCATCATCATCATCACCATCATCATCATCATGACCATCATCATCATCATCACCATCATCATCATCATCATCATCATCATCATCACCATCATCACCATCATCATCATCATCACCCTAGTAACACACCACACCAACTACCCCACCACAACACCACCACCACACCAACAATCCCACTCCTGTACCCCCACCACACCACCACCACCACAACACCACACTCACCTTCTCCATGCGAGCTCTGGCCGCTTGGGTGTCTGTCAGTCCTCGAACTTGCAGGGCCTCGGCTAACTTCATAAACGTGTGTAGTCGAGCCTGTGATACGTTGACCTGCCCCTCGTACATAAACGTCAACACCGCCTCAAGGTCCTCCAGCGACACTTCCCGCAGGATTATGACAGGGTGCGGACAGGGGTTGGTCTGCGGAGAGTAGGGTGGGTGGTGTTTACGTCGCTGCGTTGCTTTTCGTTTATTATTCGTGTTTTTATGGGTGTACTGTTGCTGCGATTGTTGCGTATATGGTACCCACCTTGAGTACACCCACACCCACCCTAAGTACACCCACACCCAGCTTAAGTACACCCACACCCACCTAAAGTACACCCACACCCACCGTAAGTACACCCACACCCACCGTAAGGACACCCACACCCACCGTAACTACACCCACACCCACCGTAAGTACACCCACACCCACCTTAACTACACCCACACCCACCTTAACTACACCCACACCCACTGTAAGTACACCCACACCCACCGTAAGTACACTCACCGTAAGTATATCTCTGAAGTAAGGGCTACAGGCCGAGAGTATCAGCTTGTGTGCCTTCAGCTGCGTACCGTCGGCCGCCAGCGTAACATCAACAAAATCGCCGCCTTCATGCAACGAGTGGAGGGCGGCGGTCATCGTAGTTCCGAAGTTATTCCACCGTAAGCAGAACTGCATGTCCGTGGTGGCGGCCATCTTGGATCCAGAGGCGTGGGGGCGGTGTGGGTAATTCTGTGGCTCCTCCCCCCCTCCTCTCTCTCTCTCTCTCTCACTTTTTTTTATCTGGGAATTAAAGAGACAGAAAGAGTAAGTATTTTGAATTTGGTGGCCATTTTGGATCCAGAGGTGTGGGGTCAGTGTGGGTAATTCTGTAGTTCCCCCCCTCCTCCCTCCCTCTCTCTCTCTCTCCCCTTCCCTCCCTCCCTCTCTCTCTCTCTCCCTCCCTCCCTCCCTCTCTCTCTCTCTCTCTTTCTCTCCCCTTCCCTCCCTCCCTCTCTCTCTCTCTCTCCCTCCCTCCCTCCCTCCCTCCTTCTCTCCCTCCCTCCCTCCCTCCCTCTCTCTCTCTCCTACCCGAGTGATCAATACATCAGGATCTTCAACCACAACCGGCTATGGTAACTCTTTGCCAAACGGCGCTTTACGTATTACACGTCAGAACTCCAGACACAAGCAGTGCAAAATAAAAACCTTAAATCTCCGCAGCTGGGGACAGGGCGACGTGGAGGCGATTTGTTTGTGGGCACCCCGCATGGGATTACGGCGTCTGGCAATAGGTAGACAGACACCTTGCACCACACTACATGAGAGGACAACGCCAAGCAGTGAGGACATAGCAGAGGGACTTACAGTAAAACCTCAATATAATTCGCTTTTATCGGACTCAAGGAGCTACCGGACTAAATTCCTGTATATCGGAAAAAGTCCGATAAAGCCAGAAGCAGTCCGGACTGCCTGACCACTTCTGCTGCCTTCACCACAGTAAGGTAAATAAAAGACTTGTTTATCAGTGTACAGTACAGGATTATTATATATATTATACAATTGGATTATTATTACATATATTATCTGTCTATCTATTGCCAGACGCCATAATCCTGTAAAGGGTGGTCATTTGTCTATCTATCTATCTATTGCCAGACGCCATAATCCTGTAAGAGGTGGCCATTTGTCTATCTATCTATCTATCTATTGCCAGACGCCATAATCCTGTAAGGGGTGGCCATTTGTCTTTGAGTTACTTGTGTTATATCTATCTATCTATCTATTGCCAGACGCCATAATCCTGTAAGGGGTGGCCATTTGTCTTTGAGTTAGTTGTGTTATATCTATCTATCTATCTATTGCTAAACGCCATAATCCCGTAAGGGGTGGCCATTTGTCTTGGAGTTAGTTGTGTTATATCTATCTATCTATCTATTGCCAGACGCCATAATCCTGTAAGGGGTGGCCATTTGTCTTTGAGTTAGTTGTGTTATATCTATCTATCTATCTATTGCCAGACGCCATAATCCTGTAAGGGGTGGCCATTTGTCTTTGAGTTAGTTGTGTTATATCTATCTATCTATCTATTGCCAGACGCCATAATCCTGTAAGGGTGGCCATTTGTCTTTGAGTTAGTTGTGTTATATCTATCTATCTATCTATTGCCAGACGCCATAATCCTGTAAGGGGTGGCCATTTGTCTTTGAGTTAGTTGTGTTATATCTATCTATCTATCTATTGCCAGACGCCATAATCCTGTAAGGGGTGGCCATTTGTCTTTGAGTTAGTTGTGTTATATCTATCTATCTATCTATTGCCAGACGCCATAATCCCGTAAGGGGTGGCCATTTGTCTTTGAGTTAGTTGTGTTATATCTATCTATCTATCTATTGCCAGACATCATAATCCTGTAAGGGGTGGCCATTTGTCTTTGAGTTAGTTGTGTTATATCTATCTATCTATCTACTGCCAGACGCCATAATCCTGTAAGGGGTGGCCATTTGTCTTTGAGTTAGTTGTGTTATATCTATCTATCTATCTACTGCCAGACGCCATAATCCTGTAAGGGGTGGCCATTTGTCTTTGAGTTAGTTGTGTTATATCTATCTATCTATCTATTGCCAGACGCCATAATCCTGTAAGGGGTGGCCATTTGTCTTTGAGTTAGTTGTGTTATATCTATCTATCTATCTATTGCCAGACGTCATAATCCTGTAAGGAGTGGCCATTTGTCTTTGAGTTAGTTGTGTTATATCTATCTATCTATCTATTGCCAGACGTCATAATCCTGTAAGGGGTGGCCATTTGTCTTTGAGTTAGTTGTGTTATATCTATCTATCTATCTATTGCCAGACGCCATAATCCTGTAAGGGGTGGCCATTTGACTTTGAGTTAGTTGTGTTATATCTATCTATCTATCTATTGCCAGACGCCATAATCCTGTAAGGGGTGGCCATTTGACTCTGAGTTAGTTGTTTTACAGGGAGGGGCACTAACCCTCCACCAACCCACTTGTTGACACGTAGGCAGCACGTATGGTTTGGTTATATGGTTACCACCCAGCGTTGTAAATGGTTTCTTGGCTTACAGGAAACCATTTGGCTTGTCACTCAATGTAAAGCCACCTGTAAAGGAAAGAAAAGCAATAAGAAGTGACAGGAAAGATGGGAGAAATAGGAAGAGAGGAGGACAGGCACAGAAAAAGAATGATAAAGGCTAAGGAAGAAGTAGGCAGCACTACATCAAGTGAGTGGATGATGGTGAGAAATAGGAAGAGAGGAGGACAGGCACAGAAAAAGAATGATAAAGGCTAAGGAAGAAGTAGGCAGCACTACATCAAGTGAGTGGATGATGGTGAGAAATAGGAAGAGAGGAGGACAGGCACAGAAAAAGAATGATAAAGGCTAAGGAAGAAGTAGGCAGCACTACATCAAGTGAGTGGATGATGGTGAGAAATAGGAAGAGAGGAGGACAGGCAGAGAAAAAGAATGATAAAGGCTAAGGAAGAAGTAGGCAGCACTACATCAAGTGAGTGGATGATGGTGAGAAATAGGAAGAGAGGAGGACAGGCACAGAAAAAGAATGATAAAGGCTAAGGAAGAAGTAGGCAGCACTACATCAAGTGAGTGGATGATGGTGAGAAATAGGAAGAGAGGAGGACAGGCACAGAAAAAGAATGATAAAGGCTAAGGAAGAAGTAGGCAGCACTACATCAAGTGAGTGGATGATGGTGAGAAATAGGAAGAGAGGAGGACAGGCACAGAAAAAGAATGATAAAGGCTAAGGAAGAAGTAGGCAGCACTACATCAAGTGAGTGGATGATGGTGAGAAATAGGAAGAGAGGAGGACAGGCACAGAAAAAGAATGATAAAGGCTAAGGAAGAAGTAGGCAGCACTACATCAAGTGAGTGGATGATGGTGAGAAATAGGAAGAGAGGAGGACAGGCACAGAAAAAGAATGATAAAGGCTAAGGAAGAAGTAGGCAGCACTACATCAAGTGAGTGGATGATGGTGAGAAATAGGAAGAGAGGAGGGCAGGCACAGAAAAAGAATGATAAAGGCTAAGGAAGAAGTAGGCAGCACTACATCAAGTGAGTGGATGATGGTGAGAAATAGGAAGAGAGGAGGACAGGCACAGAAAAAGAATGATACAGGCTAAGGAAGAAGTAGGCAGCACTACATCAAGTGAGTGGATGATGGTGAGAAATAGGAAGAGAGGAGGACAGGCACAGAAAAAGAATGATAAAGGCTAAGGAAGAAGTAGGCAGCACTACATCAAGTGAGTGGATGATGGTGAGAAATAGGAAGAGAGGAGGACAGGCACAGAAAAGAATGATAAAGGCTAAGGAAGAAGTAGGCAGCACTACATCAAGTGAGTGGATGATGGTGAGAAATAGGAAGAGAGGAGGACAGGCACAGAAAAAGAATGATAAAGGCTAAGGAAGAAGTAGGCAGCACTACATCAAGTGAGTGGATGATGGTGAGAAATAGGAAGAGAGGAGGACAGGCACAGAAAAAGAATGATAAAGGCTAAGGAAGAAGTAGGCAGCACTACATCAAGTGAGTGGATGATGGTGAGAAATAGGAAGAGAGGAGGACAGGCACAGAAAAAGAATGATAAAGGCTAAGGAAGAAGTAGGCAGCACTACATCAAGTGAGTGGATGATGGTCGCCACCTACCACTAAAATAACTGAATTAGCAAAAAATGGTGTTATTTATAATAGGTGAGGTTTATAGAGGCAGATTTGAAGTAATTAAATCTTTCCTCTTCCCAAACTATTAAAATTCCTTGGACAGCATGACACGACTGCCACTCAGCATGATCTATGTAACCAGGTCAGCATCAGTGACAGGCGGGCTGGTGGGTCAGCATGGCGGGCTCAGGGGTCAGGGAAGGTCAAAGAAATGGGGTGAAGTGTGAAATGGTTGGCGTGGGAGGCCTGACAGGAATTTAAAAGACAGACCTTGACGTGACCCTCCTCCCGCACACACCATGACACGCCCTTCACCCACACACGCCCACGCACCCATGTCCCCTTTTCCCCCCTCCCACGGCTTATTGTCAACCCAAACCCTCGCCATTAGCACATTTCCTCACCTAGCCAGCGCCTGTGTCTGTGAATTTCCCTGGTTGGTGTGTCCGTCACCTACGAGGAGGTGTTTACAAAAAACTCCACCGCCATGTTCGAAGGAGTGAGTCAGCCAGGCGACAAGTTTATATTTTCCCCTCTAATTATAGTCCTGAGCCTGAGACTATGATTATATACCCAAATTATTGATTGTGATAATTTTCCCTATAATTCCAGTGCCCAGGGTAAGGTTTTTGAGTTATTATTAGTGGAAATAATGGGGTAAAGGCGTGTGAGTGGATTGAAACGAAGTCAACATTGGCAGGTTGAGGATGCGCCCAACAGATGGCACAAATCTTCATTATATATAATTACTGAACATCGCCTTGCGTAACACCTCCATTGCTTTCATCTGAGGGAACTGGACAAATTTCACAGTTTTCCTTTCTTATAGGTCGTTTACAAATTTAGTTACCTCAAAATTTCTAAGAACTTCATGTGTTGCTGATTATGGCCTTCCGTAACAGGTGTATGGATCTTATTGCCTTTGTTTACATGAGGCAATATTATTTTTTAGTCTTACCATCATCCACTCACTTCATGTAGTGCTGCCTACTTCTTCCTTAGCCTTTATCATTCTTTTTCTGTGGCTGTCCTCCTCTCTTCCTATTTCTCACCATCATCCACTCACTTGATGTAGTGCTGCCTACTTCTTCCTTAGCCTTTATCATTCTTTTTCTGTGGCTGTCCTCCTCTCTTCCTATTTCTCACCATCATCCACTCACTTGATGTAGTGCTGCCTACTTCTTCCTTAGCCTTTATCATTCTTTTTCTGTGCCTGTCCTCCTCTCTTCCTATTTCTCACCATCATCCACTCACTTGATGTAGTGCTGCCTACTTCTTCCTTAGCCTTTATCATTCTTTTTCTGTGCCTGTCCTCCTCTCTTCCTATTTCTCACCATCATCCACTCACTTCATGTAGTGCTGCCTACTTCTTCCTTAGCCTTTATCATTCTTTTTCTGTGGCTGTCCTCCTCTCTTCCTATTTCTCACCATCATCCACTCACTTGATGTAGTGCTGCCTACTTCTTCCTTAGCCTTTATCATTCTTTTTCTGTGCCTGTCCTCCTCTCTTCCTATTTCTCACCATCATCCACTCACTTGATGTAGTGCTGCCTACTTCTTCCTTAGCCTTTATCATTCTTTTTCTGTGCCTGTCCTCCTCTCTTCCTATTTCTCACCATCATCCACTCACTTGATGTAGTGCTGCCTACTTCTTCCTTAGCCTTTATCATTCTTTTTCTGTGCCTGTCCTCCTCTCTTCCTATTTCTCACCATCATCCACTCACTTGATGTAGTGCTGCCTACTTCTTCCTTAGCCTGTATCATTCTTTTTCTGTGCCTGTCCTCCTCTCTTCCTATTTCTCACCATCATCCACTCACTTGATGTAGTGCTGCCTACTTCTTCCTTAGCCTTTATCATTCTTTTTCTGTGCCTGTCCTCCTCTCTTCCTATTTCTCACCATCATCCACTCACTTGATGTAGTGCTGCCTACTTCTTCCTTAGCCTTTATCATTCTTTTTCTGTGGCTGTCCTCCTCTCTTCCTATTTCTCACCATCATCCACTCACTTGATGTAGTGCTGCCTACTTCTTCCTTAGCCTTTATCATTCTTTTTCTGTGCCTGTCCTCCTCTCTTCCTATTTCTCACCATCATCCACTCACTTGATGTAGTGCTGCCTACTTCTTCCTTAGCCTTTATCATTCTTTTTCTGTGCCTGTCCTCCTCTCTTCCTATTTCTCCCATCTTTCCTGTCACTTCTTATTGCTTTTCTTTCCTTTACAGGTGGCTTTACATTGAGTGACAAGCCAAATGGTTTCCTGTAAGCCAAGAAACCATTTACAACGCTGGGTGGTAACCATATAACCAAACCATACGTGCTGCCTACGTGTCAACAAGTGGGTTGGTGGAGGGTTAGTGCCCCTCCCCGTAAAACAACTAACTCAAAGACAAATGGCCACCCCTTACAGGATTATGGCGTCTGGCAATAGATAGATAGATAGATATAACACAACTAACTCAAAGACAAATGGCCACCCCTTACAGGATTATGGCGTCTGGCAATAGATAGATAGATAAATAGGAATGAGTCTCCTTGGTTACTAGCCAAATTAATCCTCCAGTCTGACCAGTACGTTAGGCCATAAAGTGAGCTGAGGTGGAAACAACGACTAAAATACCCGCCACAGGACCCCCCACCCCGCCACCCCCCACCCCACCACCGAGCCGCTACCACACCACCACCCCAGGAGGACACAACGGTGGGGCTAGTGACCCAGGTCAAGAGGGTCACCGGGACGCTACTGACCTGAGTCCCTTTTCCCCGCAACTGCCCCAACACAAGGTGACCGGAGAAAGCCAACGACCTTGATGCGGGACAGCCATCGCCAGAACTGGGGTGGGACTGAACAAGCTTCAGTCCCAGGTAACACCTTGGTGACGGCTATAGTTACCACCTCAAGGGCAGGAGGCCAAAGGGCAGGAGGCCCAAGGGCAGGAGGCCCACGGCTAAGGCCAGAAGTGCACACCAGGGTAAGGGGACCCTCGGCTACGGCTTTAGTGTGCACCTGGGAGGGCGCTGCCTCTGTGCACCCTTCTCCTGCTGTTCTCTCCTATGGGAGCAACACCGCGCCGACGGCCACTGTACGAGATGGGGAAGGAGCGGCCACTGTACGCCCTTCAGTTGCTTCTCTGAGGGAAGATCAGCTACCGGCTACGGCCAAAGTACGTACCAGGGTAGACAGGCCCTTGGCTACGGCCTCAGTACGTACCGGAGAGGGCGCGGCCTCTGTGCACCCCTCTCCTGCTGTTCTCTCCTACGGGAGCAACACTGCGTCGACGGCCACTGTATGTGGTGGGGAAGGAGCGGCCACTGTATGCCCTTCAGTTGCTCCTCGTAAGACGGGTAGGCTTACAGCTACGGCGGCAGTACGTACCAGGGTAAGGCGACCCAAGGCTTCGGCCTCAGTACGTACCGGAGAGGACACGGACTCCGTGTACCCTTATCCTGCCTTTTCCTCCTGTGGGAGCAGCACTGCCAGCACGGCCACTGTACGTGCGGAGGAAGGAGCGGCCACTGTATGCCCTTCAGCTGTGTGCCCTAGGAGTCACGGAACCGCGTTCACGGCCACTGTACGTGACAGGGAAGGAGCGGCCACTGTACGCCCTTCATTCGTGGCTCTGAAAGCACTCCTGACGCAGGAAGTCCCTTGCGCGGCCGACCCCTTCCCTCTCGGCTGCGTGGGACGCCCTTCGTCACCATCCGGGAGTGTTGCCCCGGAGGTGTTGCCAGAGTGGTGGCAAGGCCCGATACCGGTCCTACCTCCTACCCCTGGGAGATCCCTGCTCCTGCCGGACACCCGACGGAGACGGTGCCGCAGCCCAACCCTGTCAGCGCCTTTCCCTACAGGCGACCGCAGTCCCAGGACCCCCAGGCCCGACCAGCAGCCCCCAGGTGAAGGCAACCCAGGCTCCCTCACCCATGGAGCCAGAGGCGACAGGCCCACCTCCTCCAGCTGTTTGGCCCCAGTCCCGAGGCCCTCCTCTCAGGTCGAGGCCCCCAGACAGGAGGGCCTCCCTGCACCTCGCCAATGACCAGGACCCGGGCAGTGACTCCCCTGCAGGCAGTGTATTGCCCCTTGCAGGCAGGGTCCCCTTAGGGCCTTCCCCTCACGCCCGTACTACAGAGTGATCTCTACCCAGGATACACGGGTAAACAGTGACGCCCTTTGTACCGAGAACACACCAGGGGAATAACAGTGAACAGTGACTGAGTGAAGACCAGTGTAAAGCCAGTGACAGTTACTATTAGTCTATAAGAACCCGATACCCGGCAGAACAGAAAATAACTTAAACCCTCAGTAAGAGAACTTATAGTAATTGCGTGAGTCCCCAAGTAACAGAACTTTCAGTAACTGTGAAGGGAGACTAGGGTGCGCGGGCGAGTCAAAGGTCAGTGTGTAAGTGCCGCTGTGACTAAGTGACTACATCAAGTGTCGCGATCCGCACCCTGTCCCATTTATCGTAGCATTCCCCCCACGGACTCTTAATCCTGTTCATTCCCCTTGCATCTAACTAAATATATATTCTGCCCAAAGGTGAACTACGGGAATCAATACATATAGTTCAGGACATTAGTGTACATGCATTATACCGTGTGTTAAGCGTGACTGTGCAGTGTGGTGTCAAAGGCTAACTCTGTGTCAATGTCTCCTGTATATCAAATATTACTCTGTGTTGTATTGTAACGGTGTAGAATTAAGGCAATAGATGTGTTAACCCTTTAACCACGGGTGTCATTCCAGAATGACATTGACAAAACTGGACCAAACCACGGGTGTCATTCTGGAATGATCGTTAATACTATTTTGAACACCGCGCGTTTTCCCGGCGCGCAAAGTGTCTCACACAAGGATAGCTGTCGAGTTCTTTCACGCCAGCCATCCAACACCTCCCTCCTCCAACCCCGAGGGGGCCCCCCCCACCCCTGCCCTGACCCGCATCAATCAGTATCTGTCCAGCTCAGTGCGTGATAATGGCGCTCCGTCCCGACTCATCGTCGCTCGCTTCCTCCTCTAAAATGATTAGTGCTAGTGTTCCCTCTACCTCTACACCGGTAAAGGAACTGCCGACGGCAAGGCAGAAGGGGTTGAGCACTTCTGAAATTAGAACAGAGCTGGACAAAACTGTAAGTACTACTCTTGATTGTGGCAGTGAAAGTGACACACTCACAGCAAGCAGTGATGATTTGGCAGTGATTGGTGGTGAACCATTTTCCATTGATAGTGACAGTGATGAAAGTGATCGTGTTGTTCCCCCCCACCACCCCCAACTTACTCTGGGAAAGGGAAGGCCCCTATGGGCAAATCTGGTATTGCACGTGGGAAGGGAGTGAAGCGCAGGCTCACGTCTCCCACACCAGGCCCTAGTACGCATTTCCCATCAATTTCCCGTTCCCCTAGCCCTATTGCCCTCACATCATCATCATCATTTGCCGTGCCCTCTCCTCAGTCTACATCATCTGAGGAGTACGAATTCCCAGAGCCTGCAAAGCGAGGGAAGGCAGGCCGTGCAGGCCGTGCAGGCAGGGCAGGCAGGCCTAGAACAAAGGGGATGCGTGGCAGTTGGAGGGCAAAGCTGGGCGATAAGCGAGGAGATAAGCGAGGTGATAAGCGGGGTAGAAAGGGTCAAGTTTCACCACGCACCAGGTCAGAAACCCCCCCGCCTGCCCCCCGCTCAGCTCCCTCACCCTCGCCACCCCCCCCACTCACCGCCCCCGCACTCACCCCCCTCCCCGTTGCCTCCTGCCTCACCCCCCTCCCGCTCGCCTCCTGCCTCACCTCCTGCCTCACCAGTAATGCTGGGTAGAATTAGGCTCGACTTCTCGTACCTATTTCACCCAACGTGGAGCGGGGTCCTCTTTCGAGACCGCAGCTAATGCAATAAAGACAGTATCTGTCCAGCTCAGTGCGTGATAATGGCGCTCCGTCCCGACTCATCGTCGCTCGCTTCCTCCTCTAAAATGATTAGTGCTAGTGTTCCCTCTACCTCTACACCGGTAAAGGAACTGCCGACGGCAAGGCAGAAGGGGTTGAGCACTTCTGAAATTAGAACAGAGCTGGACAAAACTGTAAGTACTACTCTTGATTGTGGCAGTGAAAGTGACACACTCACAGCAAGCAGTGATGATTTGGCAGTGATTGGTGGTGAACCATTTTCCATTGATAGTGACAGTGATGAAAGTGATCGTGTTGTTTCCCCCCCACCACCCCCAACTTACTCTGGGAAAGGGAAGGCCCCTATGGGCAAATCTGGTATTGCACGTGGGAAGGGAGTGAAGCGCAGGCTCACGTCTCCCACACCAGGCCCTAGTACGCATTTCCCATCAATTTCCCGTTCCCCTAGCCCTATTGCCCTCACATCATCATCATCATTTGCCGTGCCCTCTCCTCAGTCTACATCATCTGAGGAGTACGAATTCCCAGAGCCTGCAAAGCGAGGGAAGGCAGGCCGTGCAGGCCGTGCAGGCAGGGCAGGCAGGCCTAGAACAAAGGGGATGCGTGGCAGTTGGAGGGCAAAGCTGGGCGATAAGCGAGGAGATAAGCGAGGTGATAAGCGGGGTAGAAAGGGTCAAGTTTCACCACGCACCAGGTCAGAAACCCCCCCGCCTGCCCCCCGCTCAGCTCCCTCACCCTCGCCACCCCCCCACTCACCGCCCCCGCACTCACCCCCCTCCCCGTTGCCTCCTGCCTCACCCCCCTCCCGCTCGCCTCCTGCCTCACCTCCTGCCTCACCAGTAATGCTGGGTAGAATTAGGCTCGACTTCTCGTACCTATTTCACCCAACGTGGAGCGGGGTCCTCTTTCGAGACCGCAGCTAATGCAATAAAGAGAGGCAGGACACAAAAACCTTCGGCAACACCATACACGTATATTACCACAGTCAGACACAGGACACTTCAGCAGATATTACATCACAATATAGAGCAATACAAAAACCTTATCTAAGATATGTGTATCTCGCAGGATACTGGCTTTCTAGATACTAATGACAACACAACAAATCTTAGTACTAGGAGTGCAGTAAATACAGGTGCGCGCGGAGCGCGTGAGGGGGAGGGGGGGGAGGGGGTTTATGATCCACTAGGAGGAGGTAGGGGAGACGCGGAGAATGACTTAAAACGGCGAGGAGAAAGTTATGGTAATATTGGAGGATGCCCGATATTAGCAAGGGAGTTTAGGTGTTTTCTGTTGGTGAAGATTCTTTGACAAATAACTCTGATTCTTACTTTGGCTTTAAGAGCGTGAGCGAGGAATGGAGAGGGTTTTTAGGAGTAGCATGCGGAGGAGGGGAATATCGTTAATACTCCCTTTCTTGATATTTAGAGTGGGAACATGTCTCTGTAGGCACAGGCTTATTAATTACACATCTTCTAGGTATGATATGCAGACTCTCGCTTCACAACGCGTAACAAGGTCGGAATACCCGTAAATACTATTCCACCATATTACTTAGAGACTAGCCAATAGAACTCCAATAATATTTTAGTCTTTCTTCTGGTTCTGGAGATATGTCTTTAGAAAGATTCGGGGCGACACTCGCACGTATTTTCACTTTAGGTCTTAATCCACATTCTCGTCCTTCAACTGGATACTGTGTTCTGATTTACCCCAGTAGATATTACATAAATTCACTGCACAATACTTATCCTAAGAGAGAGAGAGAGTCACACTTAACCTACTTCACTATTGTTACAGGGTCACTCGTATTTTCTCATGGAAAGAAACAAGGGCACGTCATCGGTGATCCGGTTGGACTGGGGGCATCGTCAAGGCGGGGCGAGTCGAGAGGACACGGGGCGGCTCGCAAGGGCGTCCTCTCTCGTCCGGGTCTCCCGGTGGCTTCCGGACTGGGCTCCGGCGTAAGGCCCGTAGGACTGGGGCCGAATAGGTCCAGGAACCTCTGGGTCAGGTCCCGGCGTCGTGGGGGCGTGGTGAGATCTCGCCCAGGTGTCCTAGGGAGGGCCGAGAGAGGCGACAGACTGCGGTCTCCCACGACCAGAGGCGCCGTCAGGGGAGGGCTGCGGCAGCGACTGTCACTGGGGCCCGACAGGTGTGTCTGCTCGAGGGCCAAGCGTAGGGAACAGAGACTGGGGGAAGCAGGGAGGTCTGTCCGGGATATTCTGGAACGAGACCCCTGGAGTTCAGTCTCCGGTTGTGGAGACGTCCCTCTCCTAACTACGCCCTGGGAGCGACCATCGATCGTCTCTACCTGGACACTGTGGGAGCGACCATTGATCGTCTCTACCTGGACACTGTGGGAGCGACCATTGATCGTCTCGACCGGAGCACTAAGGGAGCGACCATTGATCGTCTCTACCTGGACACTGTGGGAGCGACCATTGATTGTCTCGACCGGAGCACTAAGGGAGCGACCATTGATCGTCTCTACCCGAACACTGTGGGAGCGACCATTGATCGTCTCTACCTGAACACTGTGGGAGCGACCATTGATCATCTCTACCCGAACACTGTGGGAGCGACCATTGATCGTCTCTACCTGGACACTGTGGGAGCTACCATTGATCGTCTCAACCGGAACACTAAGGGAGCGACCATTGATCATCTCTACCTGAACACTACGGGAGCAACCATTGATCATCTCTACCGAAACACTGTGGGAGCGACCATAGATCGTCTCTACCAGAGGGGCGCTGTCTGGAGTGTTATTTCTGACTCCACCCCTAGCTAACTCAGTGATTCCGCCACGCGAAGGTAGTGTCTTTCGCCTACGGTGGCGGCGGCGTGGTGGTTGAATGTCACAGGGGCGCACGGCCCGGGCTGACATGCGTCGTTGTTGCCCGGAGTGGTGGTGGCTAGTGGCGGCTACCCCGTGGTCCAAGTGGGGGTGTCGGCATTCTCGTGGGCGAACTCCGTTGTTTCTGGTTCGCCCTGTTGTCGGGGATACTATGGTATTCTCCGGGCGTTTCTTCGGGAGTACCGAATATGCGTCTGTTAAAGCCACGCATTTCATCACCCATTGCCTCACCCATTGCCTCACCCATTGCCTCACCCATTGCCTCCCCCATTGCCTCCACCTCAGCTCCTTCTCACGGGGAAACGAGTGCAATGCAACCTGCCCCTGCCACTGAACCACGCACAGGGAAAGTGGATGCATTTGTTTGGTCTGACGGTGCAGGTTTTCAGCCACACAATCCGCCGTTTGATATGACAAATGCTGGAATACAGCCTGCCTTCCCATGCAACGCAGGTGATGACTTTGTTGAGTACTTCCTGGCCTTCATGGATGATGAAATCGTGCAGCATGTCAGCGATGAGACCAATAGGTATGCAGCTCAGTGTGCAGCAGAAGGGCTGGGACCTATTGGCTCACCAAAGCAGGTGTCGTGGTTGCCTGTCGGGATCAGAGAGCTGTATGTTTTTTTTGCACTAATGTCTTTGATGCCTCATATCAAGAGACATGAGTTGGAGGAGTACTGGCTCGTGGATGACATTACTACTATCCCAATATTCGGGAAGTATATGTCACGGGATCGGTTCCGACAGCTGCTTGGATACCTGCACTTCGCTGACAATGCAAACCCGTCCCAAACTGACCCTTTGTGGAAAGTGAGGGATTTTCTCAATAGAATTAGGGATCGATTTATGCGATTTTTCCGGCCTATGCAGAAAGTCGTCATAGATGAATCCCTGGTATTGTTCAGAGGACGTCTCAAATTCAGGCAGTACATCCCCAGCAAACGCCACCACTTTGGGATAAAGTTCTTTGTGCTGTGTGACTGTGAGACGGGGTATATCCTGGATTTTGTCATCTACTCTGCTAGTACAATGGATGTGAACAGGAAAGACCCTCTTGGCTTCTCTGGTTCCGTTGTAAAAGTGCTGATGGAGAGGTATTTTGGTGGTAATCATGTGCTGTACACAGACAATTACTACACAGCACCGGAACTCTCCAAATACCTTGCTGAACACGGCATTGGCACTGTTGGCACTGTACGGAGCTATAGGAAAGAGTGGCCTAGTTTCCCCGAAGCATCATCCTCATCCAAGGGAGATGTGCACCTGAAGAAGTCAGACAAGCTTCTTGCGATCAGGTGGCATGACAAGAAGGTCGTGAATATGATCAGCACCATCCACAAGGGGGAATTGCAGAGTACTGGGAAGGTCAGCTACAGGACGGGAGAGCCAATCATGAAGCCTGATGCCGTCATTGATTATAATGTCAATATGAGACTCGTTGATAAGTCTGACATGATGATTGGCGAAATAGACTGTCTCAGGAGAAACACCCGATGGTACAGGAAGGCTTGCCTGCACATGCTCGATATGTGCATGCTCAACGCTTTCATTCTCTACAAGACACAAGTCGGGGGCATAAGGCAACCATCACTGAGACAGTTTTCCAAGACTGTCGTGCAGCAGCTGCTTGCACGATTTGGTCAGGTGACGCCATTGATCCCGAGGCGACACTCTGACATACAACCTGACCGTCTTGAGTGCCGCAATTACATGAGCCGGCACCAGCTTGTGAAATTGCCTCTTACAGCAGGCGGCAGGTTGTCACAGGGCCGCTGCAGAGTGTGTCATAACACCACACGGAGGCCTAGGATGAGAAAAATGAGCACACACCAGTGCCTTGAATGCCAAGTCGCTCTATGTGTAACTCCGTGCTTTGCCGAGTACCACTCTCTGAGCAAATACTGAAAGTGACAGTGATATATAGTGATGCGACAGTGACGTGCTTTGCCAATAATTGTATAATGGATAATGTAGTAATAAGGGATATTTTGCCTAGAAAAAAAAGGAAATATTGGCCAGTATAATAAGTGATATTGTAATAAGAGAATCTGCGGCACTTGTGGAATTCTGCGGCACTTGTGTAATTCTGCGGCACTTGTGTAATTCTGTGATGCGACAGTGACGCAATATAGTAATAAGTGCAGTGTAAATATAATGTATATTGCCCAGATTATATGTAAAATAATATTAGAAGTTAGAAAGAATGAAAAGATCGCAGGAAACGTCAGTGAGCGGGTGCCGCCACAGTGAAGAGCGGGCGCAGCCGCAGTGAAGAGCCTGTTACCTACCTCAGTGAACACAGAGTGGGTGTTTATCGTATGTACAGTGTTCATATATGTTTATATTACTATTATGAGAGAGTGGTTGGCATTTGGTACTGGTGTGTGGGGCGTAAAATAGCGATTTCACACCCCTCACTTCTAACGGCTCTCCCCGTCCTGTGAAAGTCAACAAAGTCACGAAACCTACATCAAGGGAAAGCTGAAGGTTAGTACTTTCTAATGGTACCTTATTTTATTCTCTAGCTTTATTCTGTGCAGAGTTATTAAGATTTAAAGGTTTGTTTACATTTGGCTGAAACCCCCCGCGGGAGAGGACAGTCACACCAAAACAATACCCGCGGTTCAAGGGTTCCGTCGTCGCCTGTACTTATGCAAAGAATAGGTCGTCATGGTTGCACTGTAGCAATCATACTTAATCATTACCATCTTACGTTCACTGTGTCACAAACTTTATCAGTAGACAGTGAATATTAGTGCAAAAAAATACAAAAGTTAAACGCAACTAAATGCTTAATTATCGAAAATCTTCCATAATAATGATCTATCTATCTATTGCCAGACGCCTCAATACCGTTTGGGGTGGCCACAAACAAATCGCCTCCACGTCGCCCTGTCCCCCGCCATTTCACTGCCCTGCTCCCAACTCACACCCCCCTCTCTCATATACCTCTCCACCCCATCCCTCCATCTCATCCTCGGCCTCCCCCTCCCTCTCCCACCCTCCACCTCACTCACATACACTCTCCTCGTCAGTCTCTCACCCTCCATCCTCTCCACATGGCCAAACCACCTCAGTGTGTTCCTCCTAACGCTTCCTATCACATCCACATCCACACCACAACGCTCCTTTATATCCTCATTTGTCAGCCTGTCTCTCCATGTAACTCCACATCCACCTCACTCACATACACTCTCCTCGTCAGTCTCTCACCCTCCATCCTCTCCACATGGCCAAACCACCTCAGTGAGTTCCTCCTAACGCTTCCTATCACATCCACATCCACACCACAACGCTCCTTTATATCCTCATTTGTCAGTCTGTCTCTCCATGTAACTCCACATCCACCTCACTCACATACACTCTCCTCGTCAGTCTCTCACCCTCCATCCTCTCCACATGGCCAAACCACCTCAGTGTGTTCCTCCTAACGCTTACTATCACATCCACATCCACACCACAACGCTTCTTTATATCCTCATTTGTCAGTCTGTCTCTCCATGTAACTCCACATCCACCTCACTCACATACACTCTCCTCGTCAGTCTCTCACCCTCCATCCTCTCCACATGGCCAAACCACCTCAGTGTGTTCCTCCTAACGCTTCCTATCACATCCACATCCACACCACAACGCTCCTTTATATCCTCATTTGTCAGCCTGTCTCTCCATGTAACTCCACATCCACCTCACTCACATACACTCTCCTCGTCAGTCTCTCACCCTCCATCCTCTCCACATGGCCAAACCACCTCAGTCTGTTCCTCCTAACGCTTCCTATCACATCCACATCCACACCACAACGCTCCTTTATATCCTCATTTGTCAGCCTGTCTCTCCATGTAACTCCACATCCACCTCACTCACATACACTCTCCTCGTCAGTCTCTCACCCTCCATCCTCTCCACATGGCCAAACCACCTCAGTGTGTTCCTCCTAACGCTTCCTATCACATCCACATCCACACCACAACGCTCCTTTATATCCTCATTTGTCAGCCTGTCTCTCCATGTAACTCCACATCCACCTCACTCACATACACTCTCCTCGTCAGTCTCTCACCCTCCATCCTCTCCACATGGCCAAACCACCTCAGTGTGTTCCTCCTAACGCTTCCTATCACATCCACATCCACACCACAACGCTCCTTTATATCCTCATTTGTCAGTCTGTCTCTCCATGTAACTCCACATCCACCTCACTCACATACACTCTCCTCGTCAGTCTCTCACCCTCCATCCTCTCCACATGGCCAAACCACCTCAGTGTGTTCCTCATAACGCTTACTATCACATCCACATCCACACCACAACGCTCCTTTATATCCTCATTTGTCAGCCTGTCTCTCCATGTAACTCCACATCCACCTCACTCACATACACTCTCCTCGTCAGTCTCTCACCCTCCATCCTCTCCACATGGCCAAACCACCTCAGTGTGTTCCTCCTAACGCTTCCTATCACATCCACATCCACACCACAACGCTCCTTTATATCCTCATTTGTCAGCCTGTCTCTCCATGTAACTCCACATCCACCTCACTCACATACACTCTCCTCGTCAGTCTTTCACCCTCCATCCTCTCCACATGGCCAAACCACCTCAGTGTGTTCCTCCTAACGCTTCCTATCACATCCACACCCACACCACAACGCTCCTTTATATCCTCATTTGTCAGCCTGTCTCTCCATGTAACTCCACATCCACCTCACTCACATACACTCTCCTCGTCAGTCTCTCACCCTCCATCCTCTCCACATGGCCAAACCACCTCAGTGTGTTCCTCCTAACGCTTCCTATCACATCCACATCCACACCACAACGCTCCTTTATATCCTCATTTGTCAGTCTGTCTCTCCATGTAACTCCACATCCACCTCACTCACATACACTCTCCTCGTCAGTCTCTCACCCTCCATCCTCTCCACATGGCCAAACCACCTCAGTGTGTTCCTCCTAACGCTTACTATCACATCCACATCCACACCACAACGCTCCTTTATATCCTCATTTGTCAGCCTGTCTCTCCATGTAACTCCACATCCACCTCACTCACATACACTCTCCTCGTCAGTCTCTCACCCTCCATCCTCTCCACATGGCCAAACCACCTCAGTGTGTTTCCCCTAACGCTTCCTATCACATCCACATCCACACCACAACGCTCCTTTATATCCTCATTTGTCAGCCTGTCTCTCCATGTAACTCCACATCCACCTCACTCACATACACTCTCCTCGTCAGTCTCTCACCCTCCATCCTCTCCACATGGCCAAACCACCTCAGTGTGTTCCTCCTAACGCTTCCTATCACATCCACATCCACACCACAACGCTCCTTTATATCCTCATTTGTCAGTCTGTCTCTCCATGTAACTCCACATCCACCTCACTCACATACACTCTCCTCGTCAGTCTCTCACCCTCCATCCTCTCCACATGGCCAAACCACCTCAGTGTGTTCCTCCTAACGCTTACTATCACATCCACATCCACACCACAACGCTCCTTTATATCCTCATTTGTCAGCCTGTCTCTCCATGTAACTCCACATCCACCTCACTCACATACACTCTCCTCGTCAGTCTCTCACCCTCCATCCTCTCCACATGGCCAAACCACCTCAGTGTGTTCCTCCTAACGCTTCCTATCACATCCACATCCACACCACAACGCTCCTTTATATCCTCATTTGTCAGCCTGTCTCTCCATGTAACTCCACATCCACCTCACTCACATACACTCTCCTCGTCAGTCTCTCACCCTCCATCCTCTCCACATGGCCAAACCACCTCAGTGTGTTCCTCCTAACGCTTCCTATCACATCCACATCCACACCACAACGCTCCTTTATATCCTCATTTGTCAGTCTGTCTCTCCATGTAACTCCACATCCACCTCACTCACATACACTCTCCTCGTCAGTCTCTCACCCTCCATCCTCTCCACATGGCCAAACCACCTCAGTGTGTTCCTCCTAACGCTTCCTATCACATCCACATCCACACCACAACGCTCCTTTATATCCTCATTTGTCAGTCTGTCTCTCCATGTAACTCCACATCCACCTCACTCACATACACTCTCCTCGTCAGTCTCTCACCCTCCATCCTCTCCACATGGCCAAACCACCTCAGTGTGTTCCTCCTAACGCTTCCTATCACATCCACATCCACACCACAACGCTCCTTTATATCCTCATTTGTCAGTCTGTCTCTCCATGTAACTCCACATCCACCTCACTCACATACACTCTCCTCGTCAGTCTCTCACCCTCCATCCTCTCCACATGGCCAAACCACCTCAGTGTGTTCCTCCTAACGCTTCCTATCACATCCACATCCACACCACAACGCTCCTTTATATCCTCATTTGTCAGCCTGTCTCTCCATGTAACTCCACATCCACCTCACTCACATACACTCTCCTCGTCAGTCTTTCACCCTCCATCCTCTCCACATGGCCAAACCACCTCAGTGTGTTCCTCCTAACGCTTCCTATCACATCCACACCCACACCACAACGCTCCTTTATATCCTCATTTGTCAGCCTGTCTCTCCATGTAACTCCACATCCACCTCACTCACATACACTCTCCTCGTCAGTCTCTCACCCTCCATCCTCTCCACATGGCCAAACCACCTCAGTGTGTTCCTCCTAACGCTTCCTATCACATCCACATCCACACCACAACGCTCCTTTATATCCTCATTTGTCAGCCTGTCTCTCCATGTAACTCCACATCCACCTCACTCACATACACTCTCCTCGTCAGTCTCTCACTCTCCATCCTCTCCACATGGCCAAACCACCTCAGTGTGTTCCTCATAACGCTTACTATCACATCCACATCCACACCACAACGCTCCTTTATATCCTCATTTGTCAGCCTGTCTCTCCATGTAACTCCACATCCACCTCACTCACATACACTCTCCTCGTCAGTCTCTCACCCTCCATCCTCTCCACATGGCCAAACCACCTCAGTGTGTTCCTCCTAACGCTTCCTATCACATCCACATCCACACCACAACGCTCCTTTATATCCTCATTTGTCAGCCTGTCTCTCCATGTAACTCCACATCCACCTCACTCACATACACTCTCCTCGTCAGTCTCTCACCCTCCATCCTCTCCACATGGCCAAACCACCTAAGTGTGTTCCTCCTAACGCTTCCTATCACATCCACATCCAAACCACAACGCTCCTTTATATCCTCATTTGTCAGCCTGTCTCTCCATGTAACTTCACATCCACCTCACTCACATACACTCTCCTCGTCAGTCTCTCACCCTCCATCCTCTCCAAATGGCCAAACCACCTCAGTGTGTTCCTCCTAACGCTTCCTATCACATCCACATCCACACCACAACGCTCCTTTATATCCTCATTTGTCAGCCTGTCTCTCCATGTAACTCCACATCCACCTCACTCACATACACTCGCCTCGTCAGTCTCTCACCCACCATCCTCTCCACATGGCCAAACCACCTCAGTGTGTTCATCCTAACGCTTCCTATCACATCCACATCCACACCACAACGCAAAAACAAATACTTTTTTTTAAACATGTAACCTACTCACGTCTGCATTCAAAATTCACATTGACATCATTTCCAAGTCAAAGATGTTCAGGATACATTGAAATCGAGTTTGGTGAATCAAAAAATCTCCTTTCTTTTTAAATCTATCCAGTTGATTTAGAGTCAGCGTAACAAGGTGGTTTTTCGTCAGCAGAGATTTGAATTCAGATCGTGCAGTGCAAGTGAATTAGCTGAATTTTACCACAGAGTTTAAATCAGTGCTGTTGTGTGTGTGTGTGTGTGTGTGTGTGTGTGTGTGTAAGTGGCCAATGACTAAAAAACAAATGAATGAATGAGGTGAACAGAAATTAGATTACAAAGAGAATATGTGAGAGCGATATCAATGGCAGAGGTGTGACAGGGAGACCTCCAATGAGTTTGGAAGGCAGAGTGAAGGAATACATAAACTGTAAACTATATTAATGTCTTAACACTGGATATCGCAGGGTACAGAAATAGATAGAAAATAGATAGATAGATAGATAGATAGATAGATAGATAGATAGAGAGAGAGAGAGAGAGAGATCTGTTACACAATACTGTCATCAGTCCAATATCTCGCACGTAACACTACAATACTGTACAGGAAGCAGTAGATATTCCTCACAAACTTGCATCTGCAGGTGTCAGCTGGGGTGGTGGCCGACAGGGAGGTTACAACATGAAGCCAGGGACACACCTGCATCATGTACACAGTCCTAAGTCTGTTGGAAGAATCCCTTGTGTCGAGGCAAGTAGAACATTTACTGCATTAAACCAAGGCTTTCTTGCGTTAGTCAAAGGATATGAGAAAGGAATGTATGCTTCCATGCCCGAGAGAATAACCTCCGTAATGCGCGAGGCACACTCAGATGGCTCACGGCCATGGAAGCAATAATCATTCCAGGGAAAATCAAAGAACTACTGCCTGAGGGCCTCCCAGTCCGCGGCTCCAAAATGCCAGAGACGACGTTTCCCTGGAGGGTCCACAGGCCGTACTGGAGCGATAGGACAGGTTAAGGTAATTATGTTGTGATCGGAGGAGTCCAACGGAGAGAAAAGATTAACAGAGTAAGCAGAAGGATTAGTTGTAAGGAAGAGGTCAAGTATGTTGGAGCTCTCTCCAAGGCGGTCAGGGATACGGGTAGGGTGCTGTACAAGCTGCTCTAGGTCATTAAGGATAGAAAAGATGTAGGCTTGTTCACCAGGTGGATCCGTGAAAGGAGAGGAGAGCCAAAGGTGGTGGTGAACATTGAAATCTCCTAGAATGGAGATTTCAGAGAAAGGAGAAATGGATAGAATGTGTTCCATCGTAGAAGTAAGATAGTCGAAGAATTTTTGATAGTCAGTAGTATTAGGGGATAAGTAAACAGCACAGATATATTTAGTCAGAGAATGACAGGAAAGCCGAAGCCAGAGAGTGGAGAATTCAGAAGAATCAAGTTCAGGAACACGAGAGCAAGATAAGTCGTTGCGTATATATACACAACAGCCACCTTTGGCTTTGAAATGAGTATAGAGAAAGTAGGAGGATACAGAAAAGGGTTTGCTGTCAGTTGCCTCAGACAGCTGAGTCTCAGTTAGGAAAAGAAGGTGAGGTTTAGAGGAGGAGAGGTGGTGCTCAACAGAGAGAAAGTTAGAGGAAAGGCCGCGAATGTTGCAGAAATGAAGAAGTGAGTCACACAGTGGTTCCAGGCAGCTCGAGTAGTCACCGGGAGAGGGGCGGATGGTGGGGGCATTTATGGTCCTTCCCCCTGAGGACTCCGAGGCCTGGTTATTGTGCGCCATTTTATTTTCTTTTTTGAGAAGGAAGTGTAGTGTGTCCTGTGCATGTAGTTTGGTGTTGACAGTTAGAGAAACTTGAATTGGAGAGCATACTGCCTACCCTGTGTTACTGAGACACCTTCCTATCCACCTCTGTGTTGTATAAAGCCTTCCAATCACAAAGCTCCCTAACACCATTTCCTAGGTGATTTATTTGGTTTATTACACCTTCCTATCCACCTCTGTGTTGTATAAAGCCTTCCAGTCATGATGCTCCCTAACACCTTTTCCTAAGTGATTTATTTGGCTTACTACACCTAACTATCCACCTCTGTGTTGTATAAAGCCTTCCAATCATGATTCTCCCTAACACCTTTTCCTAAGTGATTTATTTTGCTTATTACACCTAACTATCCACCCCTGTATAAATCCTTCCAATCACAAAGCTCCCTAACACCCTTTCCTAAGAGATTTATTTTGATTATTAGTCTTTACAATCCACCTTTGTGTTACATAAATCCATCCAGTATCACCATACTCTGCATAAATAACGCAAAGAAAGAGTACAAACCAGCCGTATCCAAAAACAAATCACTTAGGTAGAGGTGTTAGGGAGCTTACCATACAGGAGTGCATTGGCCTTAAATCAGAGTGTACCATAGTGTGTTGGCCCTAAATCAGAATGTACCAGAGTGTATGGACCTATGGGGATATTTCAGACGAGTTTTGGACCAAGAAATGCATTTGTACTTTCTTCCCACCCTTAGCGACCTAAACTCACCCACAATCAGAAATAAGACCTGATTTGGGTGTATTGTTGTAGGAACGGGGTGTACAGATAATTCAAATGGCCCGCGCTTCCCTGTACGTGACTTGCGTGGGGTGTATGTTGTATGGCAGACTCCGATCCGATGGTTTTTTCGGCTCCCCTCTTCTTTTATACTCTGTGGCTGGTTCTTATTCGCTTTTTAAATTCTTCTCTCGCTTTTTCCATGCCTCATATATGTACTCTTTTACCTCTTGCCTCTTTCATGCTTTCCTATTCAAATGTCTTGCTTTAGTTACCATACAGATACTTTTAGTCTTTGTGGTGTTCAGAAGTATTTATAGAAAACGATTGCGTATCTCCAGTGTCAAGGGCTAACTATGGTAAAAAGGTCTCTCTCTCCGTCTCTCTCTCTCTCTCTCTCTCTAGGCTTCTGCTGTTCGTAAAAGGAAAGCTATACAGCAACTCTTGTCGTGTACTGACATCTTATATACTGAGAATAAGTTACTTTTTTTTTTAATGCGAGGAAGAAGGAACCCAAGGCCACGAGCCCTCAATTGTTGTTCCTTCCAAGAGAAAAACAAAATACAAGAGAGAGCCAAATTCAAGATCCGATCATTTGGAGATGCCTGGACACACTGCGTTTGAAAGACTGGAGATCATAGGCAGCAGGAAATACAGACAGAGGGAGACAGTTCCAGAGTTGACCCTACAATACAAAAGAGAGCCAAATTCAAGATCCGATCATTTGGAGATGCCTGGACACACTGCGTTTGAAAGACTGGAGATCATAGGCAGCAGGAAATACAGACAGAGGGAGACAGTTCCAGAGTTGACCCTACAATACAAGAGAGAGCCAAATTCAAGATGCGATCACTTCGAGATGCCTGGACACACTGCGTTTGAAAGACTGGAGGTCATAGGCAGCAGGAAATACAAACAGAGGGAGACAGTTCCAGAGTTGACCCTACAATACAAGAGAGAGCCAAATTCAAGATCCGATCATTTGGAGATGCCTGGACACATCTGCTTGATGTTAAACTGCCGGAATATGTCTTGCTGGAGGACTTGATAAATCTATCTATCTATCTATTGCCAGACGCCTCAATCCCGTTTGGGGTGGCCACAAACAAATCACCTCCAAGTCGCCCTGTCCCCCGCCATTTCACTGCCTCCATCCTCTCCACCGACAGGCTGTACTATCGTGTTGAGAATCCATCTTGCTTACAGCGCTCACGGATCATTTTTCCCGCGTAAATATCACCCCGCATAGAGAATTTAATATGGATGATTTTTTTAATGTTTTTCTGATTTCATGGCACTCTTCTGTCTATCTATTGCCAGACGCCTTAATCCCGTACGGGTGGCCACAAACACATCGCCTCCACGTCGCCCCGTCCCCCGCCATTTCACTGCCCTGCTCCCAGCTCACACCCTCCTGTCTCATATACCTCTCCACCCCATCCCTCCATCTTATCCTTGGCCTCCCCCTCCCTCTCCCCCCTCCACCTCACTCACATACACTCTCTTCGTCAGTCTCTCACTCTCCATCCCCCCAACTCACACCCCCCTCTCTCATATACCTCTCCACCCCATCCCTCCATCTCATCCTCGGCCTCCCCCTCCCTCTTCCCCTCCACCTCACCCACATTCACTCTCTTCGTCAGTCTCTAACTCTCCATTCCCCCAACTCACACCCCCCTCTCTCATATACCTCTCCACCCCATCCCTCCATCTCATCCTTGGCCTCCCCCTCCCTCTTCCCCCCTCCACCTCACTCACATACACTCTCCTCATCAGTCTCTAACTCTCCATTCCCCCAACTCACACCCCCCTCTCTCATATACCTCTCCACCCCATCCCTCCATCTCATCCTCGGCCTACCCCTTACTGTCTCCCCTCCACCTCACTCACATACACTCTCTTCGTCAGTCTCTCACCCTCCATCCCCCCAGCTCACACCCCCCTCTCTCATATACCTCTCCACCCCATCCCTCCATCTCATCCTTGGCAGTCTTGATTTCGATATCATTATTGTCTGTGGGTTTCATATTATGGGACATTTTTCCTTCAGTAATGTTGATATGGGATGGAAAATAAATATTACCAGAGTTTCGCCACACTTTAACCCTGTACTCTGTGGGCTTCCCGGACTCTGAGCCTGGCCAGAGGAAGCGCCCACGGAAGCCGCAGTAGCCCACGGAAGCCACAGACTGCTGATTCGCCAGGCCACAGAACGCAGGGAATAAGACAGAGCAGAGCAAAGACATAGGCTGGACGTTGCACCATAGGCAGCTGAGAAGTACCTACGTTGCACCATAGGCAGCTGAGAAGTACCTACCTGCAGCAGAGTGCAGTGGGGGGCAGAGGCAGGTAGCAATAGGACAAGAGGGAAATATCACAAGAGTTAATGTAACTGGAACGTGGAGTCGCCGAGATGGGAGGTGACAGCTGCTATAAAGAAGCTGGGTCTTAGATACAACGGAGTCAGGCAGGGAGTTCCAGAGAGACAGGCATCTGATGCTGAAGAATCTCTTAGGCACGTCAAGGTGACATCTGAGGTGGGCAATGTTGACCTGGTGGCCTCGAGTAGCAGGGCAAAGAGGACGGGCAAACAGGTCATCTGGGGTATAGGAGGAGTTGCCATGAAATATTTGCCAGTATTTGATGATATCATGTCGAGGCTGTCTTCCCTGTACGGAGAATAAGTTCAAAGCCTCCCTCTGCTCGTATACTGCAGGTGTTCCAGCCCCTGTACAGACTTAGCCTCAATGTGCTCGTGTAGTGCAGGTGTTCCAGCCCCTGTACAGACTTAGCCTCAATGTGCTCGTGTAGTGCAGGTGTTCCAGCCCCTGTACAGACTTAGCCTCCATGTGCTCGTGTAGTGCAGGTGTTCCAGCCCCTGTACAGACTTAGCCTCAATGTGCTCGTGTAGTGCAGGTGTTCCAGCCCCTGTACAGACTTAGCCTCAATGTGCTCGTGTAGTACAGACTTTGTCCAACGTGGCTGGACTGATGGCAGCAGCCTAAGGTGGCCTACGTACCCCAGATTCCACAACGACGAGGAGTACCCCAGCAATGGACGGCTGTGGCAGGCATATCGGGGCAGCAGGAATGAGGCATCGCGACGTACTGTGGACTTAACAGTACTGTTGGATAGAGCCCCGGCTTTATGAACCAGGTTTGTAATATCTTGGTTAAATTGAAGTGAGGAATCCACCAGTACTGCCAGGCCAGGTACAGCGGTACTCTGAGGGACAAGTAGATAGTACATGTCAGACAGGCCAAGGTGTTGCCATATACCAGACAGGCCAAGGTGTTGCCATGTACCAGACAGGCCAAGGTGTTGCCATGGGATATATTGACAGGTAAATCTCAGGTGTACACATCTGTCAGTGTTCAGGGATAAACTCCAGGATTTTGAAACCCCAGGGAGAGCGTTAATGTCATTCTTGGCAGAGTCACACTATCAACAATGTTCTGGTTTGTATTTGGCCTGATGTTTACATACAGTGTGAGATCATCTGCAGATATTTTCATGGGTGATTTAACATCATTATTAACAAAACTGACATACAGCACAAACAAGAGAGGTCCAAGAACCCAGCCCTGAGGGACACCACTTAATCAGCACCCTCCTGGGGTTGCTATGATGGTGATTGACAACAACTCTCACTTCGCGATCTAGTAACAAATCCCTAATCCAGTCCAGTAAACGTCCCCTGATACCCAGGTGTGGCAGTTTGACAATCAGGACTGTTAGGCAGCGTATTCTGGGTCCAGCTCCTGGGACTCGGATACAGGTACCTACTTGGGTTCGTTTGTTCTGGACCAGGCAAGGAGCAGGGCTTAAACACGGGCTAGCCAGCTGTACACAATTAATACATGAACAACACTATATGTGGTACAAGTATGGTGCTGTACAACACTATATGTGGTACAAGTATGGTGCTGTACAACACTATATGTGGTACAAGTATGGTGCTGTACAACACTATATGTGGTACAAGTATGGTGCTGTACAACACTATATATGACACAAGTATGGTGCTGTACAACACTATATATGACACAAGTATGGTGCTGTACAACACTATATATGACACAAGTATGGTGCTGTACAACACTATACATCAACGAGGAGCCAGGTATCCCACAGGGCTATGACACTGTAGCTTATCACAAATACCACACAGGACTCGTTACATTACACCTGAGACACAGGTGTGTAGGGCACAATATTACACACAGTAGGTATTACACAGGCACAATGGTATAAACGGGTCACATATGCAGGGGTGTTGGCATTACACATGGGTGTTGGTATTACACAGGGGTGTTGGTATTACACAGGGGTGTAGGGCACAACATAATGGATCACACTCAGGGGCAAAGCTAGGGGTTGCAAGTATTACACAGGGACAGAGTACAGGTACTACACAGGGTATGTGTGCACCCTGGGTCTATGACACGTTATGGGGAGGGGCAACTGTATTACACAGGAGCACGACACTCTGGGGGGTGGGACTGGGGTATCCACAGGAGCTATAGCATTAGGGATGGAACACAATTGTTGCACAGTGTTGGTGGTGCCGCTGGTGGGCGCCGGGATGCACAGAGACTATGTCGCAGGTAAGCACAGGTGACGGCCCGGTGTGGGAGGGGGGCCGTCAGGGGTGCACTCCCAGTAGGGGCACAGGTCTCGGGCGGTGTGGTCAGGAGTCCGGTGTAAGCTGGAGGGCGGTGTGGTAGTTGGCCCTTTCCTGGCGGGGGCCCTGGGTGTGTGGTGGCCCTCTGGACTGGAGTCAGACAGGGCTAAGAGGTTCGCTGCCAGTGCCTCCCCTTGGCCGTGGTGGGAGTCCTGGAGGAGGGTCCAGGCTGGTCTGAGCCTGGGGTCAGCTGCAGGGCACCCCTCGAGGTCAGAGGGCTGTGGTCTCACTGCGAGGGAGAGACCATCAGGGGTTGACTGCTGCAGCTCTCCCTGGAGGAATCCGTCAGCTGCTGGGGGTGTTGGGGGCTGGGCTGCAGGGACAGGACGCCTAGGCTCGTGGTGGGTCCGTCCCAGGTACTCTCCGATGGGGGCCCTGTTGGGGAGCAGACTCCACCCTTTATAGAGGAGGGGGAGCAGGAGGGGTGTCTCGCTCGGCCTCTGGAGGGGCAGGCTGAGCCAGAGACTGCACCCTCGTAGGAAGCCTCTGGGGTAGTGGAGGAGGGACGACCGGTGGCCTGTCCCTCAGCCTGGCGGGCCTGACTGTTCCTGCTGAAGCTCCAATCCGGGGCAGAGGAAGGAGGTTTGGGGGGCACTCCTTCCGTCTGGCAGGTCCAGTGGACTCTGCTACTGAGGGCCTACTTGGGACTGTCTTAGACCAAGCCCCACCCTGATTCTGGCAGGCGCTATCCCCGTCAGAGGGTAATGCACCTGGCCAATGCACATCCCGTGGATCTGGCTCAGTGCAAGAGGGGCATAAGGTAGCTGGGGATATGGGACGGTGTGGTGCAAGACAGCTCGGGACAGCTGTAAGCTTCCCCATGGCCTCCTCTTGGGGTGGGTGTCACCTCCCCATGTCCTCCTCCTGGGGTGATGGTGTCGGGGTCGCTCCGTCAGGTGGGTATTTCAATTACACATAAAGAGTCCAGTGACTTGGCTCAATACAATGTGACAGATTACACACACTATAGGGGCTGTAGGGATCTGAGTCTGAGACTAGGACTAATAGATAACTTTTTTTATATGTGTCCGACTCTGTGCATATGCTTCACAGCCTGCTGCCAGATAGATAACCTAATGAGATAACTGCAGGTGGCGGCCAGGTGTGGGAGGTGTGTTGTCAGGTGTGCGCTCTCTGAAGGGGCACAGGACCAATATTGTACTCCGAATCGTCAGGTGAGGGCTGCTGGGTGGTGTAGAGGGAGGCCTTTCACTGGAGGGGCCTCCGTTGGTGCGTTGACCCTCAGGGCTGGGGCCGAACAGGTCGAGTAGGTGTGCTGCCTTGTTCTTACGCTTTGTGGAGGACGGTTCGCCGGCTTGTCTAGGGAGGTCTCGGCCAAGAGTCCTGGAGGCGTCCCTTGGTGACTGGTGTCTGCAGTCTCTCCTTCTCCGGGAGTCCAACAGTGACTGGTGACGTAGAGGCGCTGCTTGTACTGAGTGTACCCCAGGACTCATTAAAGGGCCACTCCAAACCCCTTCCAGCAATGACTCCACTGGGGAGCCAGCTCTGTCCACTGAGATGTGGGGAGAACGGGAGGGGCATCCCACTTGGTCTCTAGAGAAGTGAGACGAGCAACGGGAGTGACCCTTGGTAAGTGCCAAAGGGTCAGCAGATGAGGCCTGCATAGTGAGCGTCCTTTTCCCGACGAGCATGTTGGGCGTGGTCGTGGTCCTGCTCCTGGCGGGAGCTGCAGGTGAGGGAGGCACGGTGGGCATTCCCTCCCCAGAGGGCACAGTGGGCGTCATTGTGGTCCTACCTGGGGAGTCTGCCGGCACACAGATCCTGCCCTGATTCTGGTGCAGCGCTGGTCCAGGTGGAGGGTAATGCAGCAGGGCGACGTACCTCTCATGGATTCCATTGAGGATAAGAGCGGCGCGTGGTGCTTGGGGACGTATGCCTGTCTTGCCCCAGTCGCTCGTTCTCTTGTCACGCCTCTATCTGGTCTCTCCTTGGTGCCTCATATTTCACTAGCCAATCCCAATCCAAGCAAACCCAACCTAACCCAACCTAACCCAACCTAACTTCACTCACATTTAACAGCCGGCTTTCAAATTTAAAAATGTCCGTTGGAACTGTTAAATATGGCCGCCTACTGGTTCGGTGGAATATATATGCATTCTAACTCCTCATTTCCAGTCTTCAGAGGTAAGTTTATGCAAATGGTTAGGAATAACAACAATAATCTGTGAGACTCATTGCAATAGGAAATGTGGAAAGGCAGTGTTCGTCTGCCAAAGAGTTAATCCCATTTCCTACGCTGGGTGGTAACCATATCAAATGCCTGGTGGTGTAGTGGGTTAAGTCGGTCATGCGAGGCTGTTAAGGTCTGCATGTGAGGGTTGGTTAAGTTTATTGATGACGTGATGCCACTCAGGGGCGGGTGAGGCTGCTTACCATTAAGTCAGCACTGAATAGCCTAGCCCAGGGACCCTATACTCTCTCTCTCTCTCTCTCTCTCTCTCTCTCTCTCAGCTGTGGTGTTGATGGTGGTGGTGTGTGTTTACATTATTTATACTCTGAAAAAATAAATCGCAAAAGAGCAGGCGTGTCGTGGCTGTGGTTGCGATTGTGATGGTGGTGGTGGTCGTGGTGATGATTGTGGTGGTGGTGGTGATGGTGATTGTGGTGGTGGTGGTGGTGATAGTGATGATTGTGGTGGTGGTGGTGGTGATAGTGGTGATTGTTGTGGTGGTGGTAGTGGTGGTGATTGTGGTGGTGGTGGTGATGGTGATTGTGGTGGTGGTGGTGATGGTGATTGTGGTGGTGGTGGTGATGGTGATTGTGGTGGTGGTGGCGATAGTGATGATTGTGGTGGTGGTGGTGGTGATTGTGATGATTGTGGTGGTGGTGGTGGTGATAGTGATGATTGTGGTGGTGGTGGTGGTGGTGATGGTGATTGTGGTGGTGGTGGTGATGGTGATTGTGGTGGTGGTGGCGATAGTGATGATTGTGGTGGTGGTGGTGGTGATTGTGATGATTGTGGTGGTGGTGGTGGTGGTGATGGTGATTGTGGTGGTGGTGGTGATGGTGATTGTGGTGGTGGTGGTGGTGATGGTGATTGTGGTGGTGGTGGTGATTGTGGTGGTGGTGGTGGTGATGGTGATTGTGGTGGTGGTGATGGTGATTGTGGTGGTGGTGGTGATGGTGATTGTGGTGGTGGTGGTGGTGGTGGTGATGGTGGTGATGATTGTGGTGGTGGTGATGGTGATTGTGGTGGTGGTGATGGTGATTATGGTGGTGGTGGTGACGGTGATTATAGTGGTGGTGATGGTGATTGTGGTGGTGGTGGTGATAGTGGTGATTGTGGTGGTGGTGATAGTGGTGATTGTTGTGGTGGTGGTGGTGGTGGTGTGTTAGGCAGCTTCCGTACCCGATGTGTGACGTAATTCTCTCTCTCTCTCTCAATTGGCAACGCTTTAGAGATTACCATAATATTTACAAGGACACTCTCTCCCTCTCTCTCTCCCTCTCTCTCTCTCTCTCTCTCTCTCTCTCTCTCTCTCTCTCTCTCTCTCTCTCTCTCTCTCTCTCTCTCTCTCTCTCTCTCTCTCTCTCTCTCTCTCTCTCTCTCTCTCTCTCTCTCTCTCTCTCTCTCTCTCTCTCTCTCTCTCTCTCCCTCTCTCTCTCTCTCTCTCTCTCTCCCTCTCTCTCTCTCTCTCTCTCTCTCTCTCTCTCTCTCTCTCTCTCTCTCTCTCTCTCCTCTCTCTCTCTCTCTCTCTCTCTCTCTCTCTCTCTCTCTCTCTCTCTCTCTCTCTCTCTCTCTCCCTGTCTCTCTCTCTCTCTCTCTCTCTCTCTCTCTCTCTCTCTCTCTCTCTCTCTCTCTCTCTCTCTCTCTCTCTCTCTCTCTCTCTCATTTTAGATGGATAGACTGATAACGTAAAGCTCCCTAACACCTGTATCTTAGCGATTTATTTCTGGATATGTGGC
>NC_137070.1:5090795-5098295 GCF_032717465.1 Coenobita brevimanus | reverse complement strand
TTCCCAGGATGGTCTAAACTGCGAGATTTTATTCCTAGGATGGTCTTAGCAACGAGATTTTATTCCCAGGATGGTCTAAGATACGAGATTTTATTCCCAGGATGGTCTAAGATACGAGATTTTATTCCTAGGATGGTCTAATTACGAGATTTTATTCCTAGGATGGTCTAATTACGAGATTTTATTCCTAGGATGGTCTAAGATACGAGATTTTATTCCTAGGATGGTCTAATTACGAGATTTTATTCCCAGGATGGTCTAATTACGAGATTTTATTCCCAGGATGATCTTAGATGCGAGATTTTATTCCTAGGATGGTCTTAGCAACGAGATTTTATTCCCAGGATGGTCTAAACTGCGAGATTTTATTCCCAGGATGGTCTAATTACGAGATTTTATTCCTAGGATGGTCTTAGCTACGAGATTTTATGCCCTGGATGGTCTTAGATACGAGATTTTATTGCCAGGATGGTCTAAGACGCGAGATTTTATTCCCAGGATGGTCTAATTACGAGATTTTATTCCTAGGATGATCTTAGATGCGAGATTTTATTCCTAGGATGGTCTAAGATACGAGATTTTATTCCTAGGATGGTCTAAGATACGAGATTTTATTCCCAGGATGGTCTAAGATACGAGATTTTATTCCTAGGATGGTCTTAACTGCGAGATTTTATTCCTAGGATGGTCTTAACTGCGAGATTTTATTCCCAGGATGGTCTAATTACGAGATTTTATTCCCAGGATGGTCTTAGCCACGAGATTTTATTCCCAGGATGGTCTAATTACGAGATTTTATTCCCAGGATGGTCTAATTACGAGATTTTATTCCTAGGATGGTCTAATTACGAGATTTTATGCCCAGGATGGTCTAATTACGAGATTTTATTCCTAGGATGGTCTTAGCTACGAGATTTTATTCCTAGGATGATCTTAGCTACGTGGATACCAAGGAGAGGGAGATTTTATTCCTAGGATGATCTTAGCTACGAGATTTTATTCCCAGGATGGTCTTAGCAACGAGATTTTATTCCTAGGATGATCTTAGCTACGAGATTTTATTCCTAGGATGATCTTAGATGCGAGATTTTATTCCCAGGATGGTCTTAGATACGAGATTTTATTCCTAGGATGGTCTAATTACGAGATTTTATTCCCAGGATGGTCTAATTACGAGATTTTATTCCCAGGATGGTCTAATTACGAGATTTTATTCCCAGGATGGTCTAATTACGAGATTTTATTCCTAGGATGGTCTTAGATACGAGATATTATTCCTAGGATGATCTTACCTGTATTATCATTATTATTATTATTATTATCATTATTATTATTATTATTATTATTATTATTATTATTATTATCATTATTATTATTATTATTATTATCATTATTATTATTATTATTATTATTATTATTATTATTATTATTATTATTATATTTCGGGAGGGGTAAGGTATATTTCGTAAGTCCTTTGGTACACATTATTATTATTATTATTATTATTATTTCTACTACAGCGTAACGCCTTTCTTTAAGCGATTTATCTTAGTACCGTTGTGTATGTTGTCATGGAAACGAAGTCGATTTTTAAACTATATCAAAATAAAATATGGAAAAATAAATCGCTATGGAGATGATGTTGAGGGATTTATAAGAGAATACCGGTACTACTTCACATCCATCCCGTAGCACTTCTTCGTGACTAGCTTATTCGTTAATCTTTCGTCGGCCTTTCGCAGCTTATTTCACGTAGCTCAGTGGCAGAAAATACAGTGCTACGGCTCTATATCCCTTTTTATAGCACTTCTTCGTGATTAGCATCATATTCTAGCGTTAAACTCAATATTCAAGATTTGCGTTATTTTGCAGCTTATTCCGTCACATTTAAAATATTGCTATGGCTATAAATTATCCTTCTCCTAGCACTTCTTCGTGACTAGCATCATATTCCAGCGTTAATCTCAAGGTTTCCGTCATATTGCAGCTTATTACGTCATTTAAAACAGTGCTACGGCTATAATTGTCCTTCTCCTAGCACTTCTTCGTGACTAGCATCATAATCTAGCATTAATCTCAAGGTTTCCGTTATATTGCAGTTTATTACGTCACTTAAAATATTGCTACGGCTATAATTGTCCTTCTCCTAGCACTTCTTCGTGACTAGCATCATATTCTAGCGTTAAATATTCAAGATTTGCGTTATATTGCAGCTTACTACGTCATTTAAAACAGTGCTACGGCTACATATCCTCCTCATAGCACTTCTTCGTGACTAGCATCATATTCCAGCGTTAATCTCAAGGTTTCCGTTATATTGCAGTTTATTACGTCACTTAAAATATTGCTACGGCTATAATTGCTCTTCTCCTAGCACTTCTTCGTGACTAGTATCATATTCTAGCGTTAATCTCAAGGTTTCCGTTATATTGCAGCTTATTACGTCATTTAAAACAGTGCTACGGCTATAATTGTCCTTCTCCTAGCACTTCTTCGTGACTAGCATCATATTCTAGCGTTAAACTCAATATTCAAGGTTTCCGTTATATTGCAGCTTATTCCGTCACATTTAAAACTATTGCTACGGCTATATATCCTGCTCCTAGCACTTCTTCGTGACTAGCATCATATTCCAGCGTTAATCTCAAGGTTTCCGTTATATTGCAGTTTATTACGTCATTTAAAATAGTGCTACGGCTATATATCCTTCTTATAGCACTTCTTCGTGACTAGCATCATAATCTAGCATTAATCTCAAGGTTTCCGTTATATTGCAGTTTATTACGTCATTTAAAACAGTGCTACGGCTATAATTGTCCTGCTCCTAGCACTTCTTCGTGACTAGCATCATATTCCAGCGTTAAATATTCAAGATATGCGTTATATTGCAGCTTACTACGTCATTTAAAACAGTGCTACGGCTATATATCCTCCTCATAGCACTTCTTCGTGACTAGCCACGTATTCTAACATTATATTCTTATCATTTATCATACAAGGTGGAAGGAACGCAATTGTAGGCCAGGTTAAAGTGAGCAGAGTGTTTGTGGTAAAATGGGACTGAGTTTCCTGATTACTGGGAGGGGCGGGGCAAGGGGAGGGGGCCGAGCAGCGTTGCCAAGGTTCACAATGGCGCTAGATCTCTCCCTAAAACTGCTCTCTCCCTCTCTCCTTCCCTCTCTCTCTCTCTCTCTCTCTCTCTCTCTCTCTCTCTCTTGCTTTCAGAGGCTTAGAATTAGCATATTAGATTATCTCTCGAATTTGAGGGATGCTTCAGGAAAATACGTCTAAATGATACCGCTAAAGACTGGCTCGAAATCTAGCGGAAAAAGCCAACTTGGTAACTCTGGCGGGAGGTGGTGGAGGTGGATGTTGTTGGTGGAGGAGGTGTGGTAGCAGGGAGGGGGAGACCGAGGATGAGATGGAGGGATGGAGTGGAGAGGTCTACTACTACTACTGCTACTACTACTACTACTACGACTGTTATTATTATTATTATTATTATTATTATTATTATTATTATTATTGTTACTACTAGGACCATTATTTTAATTATCATTATTATTATTATTATTATTATTATTATTATTTCACCCTGAATTGAGAGAGAGAGAGGGGGGGAGAGAGAGAGAGAGAGAGAGAGAGAGAGAGAGAGAGAGAGAGAGCTATGTGAGTGGACTTGATAAAGCGCATCCGCGAGTGTGTGTGTGTGTGTGTGTGTGAGAGAGAGAGAGAGAGAGAGAGGAGGGGTAAATGTGCGTTTATGTGAATTTGTGTGTGTGTGTGTGTGTGAGAGAGAGAGAGAGAGAGAGAGAGAGAGTAGTGGCACAAGGACTGCATGCCTGTCATCCACCCATACTGTCATGCCGCGTCCTCGGTCGTTCGCTCCTTCTCCTCAGAGTACGGGCATCTGACTTGGGTTCTTTTTCCGGGCCGGGTCTAGAGCAACAAAAGGACCAGGGCTCAGACACAGGCTAGCAGCAGGTCAACTCTGGAACTGTCTTCCTCTGTCTGTATTTCCTGCTTCCTATGGCCTCCAGTCTTTTCAAACGCAGTGTGTCCAGGCATCTCAAAAAGATCGGATCTTGAATGTGGCTCTCTCTTGTATTGTAGGGTCAACTCTGGAACTGTCTCCCTCTGTCTGTATTTCCTGCTGCCTATGACCTCCAGTCTTTCAAACGCAGTGTGTCCAGGCATCTCCAAATGATCGGATCTTGAATGTGGCTCTCTCTTGTATTGTAGGGTCAACTCTGGAACTGTCTCCCTCTGTCTGTATTTCCTGCTGCCTATGACCTCCAGTCTTTCAAACGCAGTGTGTCCAGGCATCTCAAAATGATCGGATCTTGAATTTGGCTCTCTCTTGTATTGTAGGGTCAACTCTGGAACTGTCTCCCTCTGTCTGTATTTCCTGCTGCCTATGATCTCCAGTCTTTCCAACGCAGTGTGTCCAGGCATCTCAAAATGATCGCATCTTGAATTTGGCTCTCTCTTGTATTTTGTTTTTCTCTTGGAGGGAACAGTTATTGCGGGCTCGTGGCCTTGGGTTCCTTCTTCCTCGCATTAAAAAAACAAAGCTACAGTACAAGACGCAGTACATGTGGCACAGTACAGGTACAGTAGTAGTACATAAGGATAGGTGGGTGCACCATGGGAGGTCAGGTAATTGCAGGTGGGGGCCAGGTGTGGGAGGCAGGCCGTCAGCAGGGATGGATCCAGGTGTGGGGGGGGGATGCATGCCCCCCACCGGCCATGCATCATTGAATAGAGGTAATTACAACAACATTGCAATATCAGTGTCGCGTCGTCTTTGCCTGAATCACACACCCCCACCGATAATTCCTGGCTACACCCCCGGCCGTCAGGTGTGCACTGCCGGGAGAGGCACACGTCCCTGGCCGTGGTGGGCGTCCTGTGTGGGCCGTGGGGCGGTGTCCTGGGAGGCTCCCTTCTGGCGGGGCCTTGGTGGATGTGGCGGCCCTCGGGACTGGGGTCGAACTGGACAAGCAGGCACGTGGCTCTGCCCCTGCCCTTGGAGGAGGTGGAGGTGTCGCCTGGGGGTGGGGTTAATCCCGGCCTGGGGTCCTTAGGGCGTCCCTTGACGGCTGGGGGCTGCTGTCTTGGGGAGGCCGTCAGGGTAATAAATCACTTAGAAAAAGGTGTTAGGGAGCTTTATACAGAATATGGTGATACTGGTAGAATTTATGTAACAGGAGAGTAAGGTAAAATAAATCGCTTAGGAGAAGGTGTTAGGGAAACCAGGTAGTAAAGAGGTATGTATTGTGTTGCATCTTATCAGTGTTATCTGTGCCTATCACCACTTGTGTACTGATAGGATTGCCTTTGTGTGTGTGTGTGTGTTTGATTATACATACGTACACATACATGCGAGTACATACATAGGCTACATGCATATACAGTATATACATACAGACAGACAGACACTCATGCACACACCTGTACACACAGACATACACACACGCACTCATACCTACATACATTAATACTGAACTGAACTGAGGAACGGGTGCTGTTGCCTTTGTACAGTACCGGCAGGGCTTGGCGGTATTTTCAAACATCACTGGTCTCATCTTTGTCGCTCATTCCCTCCACAAATCCTGCAGCAAACTCTCATCCCTTTCTGTCCAACTCTCTAATGCAAGAGTTAACCGTTACTCCCAGTCCTTCATTTATGCAACAGGTCAACTCTGGAACTGTCTCCCTTCTGTCTGTATTTCCTGCTGCCTATGATCTCCAGTCTTTCAAACGCAGTGTGTCCAGGCATCTCAAAATGATCGGATCTTGAATTTGGCTCTCTCTTGTATTTTGTTTTTCTCTTGGAAGGAACAGTTTAGCGGGCTCATGGCCTTGGGTTCCTTCTTCCTCACCAAAAAAAGTCTTCCAGCTTCGTGCCTTCGTTCAGTCCATGTTTTCTTGTGACTCCCTGTAATCCCTCCCATTCACCTCCTTCTCCAGTAAACTTTTTTCTCCAGTTGTACAAATCAAAGTTTACTCCTTTTCCCTGTTGCTCCTCCACCTACTCCCCATTCTCTAACCCTCCTCTAAATGCTTCCTTCATCCAGTGTCTCCAAGTCATGCAAATCTCCAATATTAAGTTGCTGCGTCTCACCACTGTCAGCCACCGATGCTATCTTCTGTGTTCCTCCATTTCTAATATGATTTCTCCCAACATTTCATTCTTTCCTTCCATTACATGCCTTCCGTAGCAGGGCCTATTCTTTGCCTCCCTTTCTTCCATGGTTAAACACCCAATTTCTCCTCTCAGTGCCTCCACGGCGGCGTATTACCCTCCAAACCATATATTCCATCCTGTGTAGTTTCCGCCATAGGTGTTCCTAATTAGCTTATTACGGATCTTACAATTACTGAGAAGGTCATTCCTGCCATTTTCCTTCCATATAGCAAACTCTCATCCTTTTTCTGTCCAACTCTCTAATGCAAGAGTTAACCGTTACTCCCAGTCTTTCATTTATGCAACAGGTCAACTCTGGAACTGTCTCCCTTCTGTCTGTATTTCCTGCTGCCTATGATCTCCAGTCTTTCAAACGCAGTGTGTCCAGGCATCTCAAAATGATCGCATCTTGAATTTGGCTCTCTCTTGTATTTTGTTTTGCTCTTGAAGGGAACTGTTACTGCGGGCTCGTGGCCTTGGGTTCCTTCTTCCTCGCATAAAAAAAATATATATATATATATGTATGTTCGTTTGTCTGTTATCCTCATTCCTAGATACTTCATACCTGTTACTAATACTACACACACACGTATAGACAGACAGACACACGTGCACACATACCAGTACCTACCTACATACATACATACGATCCGTGCACATACACACAGACACGCACACACATACATCCATTTACACACATACATACTTATACATATACAAACATATGAACACACTCTCTCACACACACACAAAAGCACACTCACCTCTCTCTCTCTCTCTCACACACACACACACACACAATGAAGAAACAAGCAACAGGACTAAGAGTGAAAGAGAAAGTGTGCCACAGCTGCTTGAGAGAGAGAGGGAGGGAGAGAGAGAGAGGGGGGGGGAGAGAGACACACACACACACACACACAATGAGAGAGAGAGAGACACACACACACACACACACACACACACAATAAGATGAGAGAGAGAGACACACACACACACACACACACACACACACACAATAAGATGAGAGAGAGAGAGAGACACACACACACACACACACACACACACACACACACACACAATGAGAGAGAGAGAGAGAGAGGGAGAGAGAGAGAGAGAATTTCCTAACCAGTGTTCATGCATGTTTGTGAGGAGAGTTATTGACCTCTCTCTCTCTCTCTCTCATTTTGTATGTGTGTGTGTGTGTGTGTGAGAGAGAGAGAGAGAGAGAGAGAGAGAAGTGAGTGTGCTTGTGTGTGTGTGTGTGTGTGTGTGTGTGAGAGAGAGAGAGAGAGAGAGAGAGAGAGAGGTGA
>NC_137070.1:5083295-5085795 GCF_032717465.1 Coenobita brevimanus | reverse complement strand
CGGGGTGGCCACAAACAAATCGCCTCCACGTCGCCCTGTCCCCCGCCATTTCACTGCCCTGCTCCCAATTCACACACACACACCCTTCTCTCATATGGTTAGTAACGACCTCAAACAGGATTCATTTCGAGAAGCGTGAGCAACCGGTAAGCCAAGAAACCATTTACAACGCTGGGTGGTAACCATATAACCAAACCATACGTGCTGCCTACGTGTCAACAAGTGGGTTGGTGGAGGGTTAGTGCCCCTCCCCGTAAAACAACTAACTCAAAGACAAATGGCCACCCCTTACGGGATTATGGCGTCTGGCAATAGATAGATAGATAGATATAACACAACTAACTCAAAGACAAATGGCCACCCCTTACAGGATTATGGCGTCTGGCAATAGATAGATAGATAGATATAACACAACTAACTCAAAGACAAATGGCCACCCCTTACAGGATTATGGCGTCTGGCAATAGATAGATAGATAGATATAACACAACTAACTCAAAGACAAATGGCCACCCCTTACAGGATTATGGCGTCTGGCAATAGATAGATAGATAGATATAACACAACTAACTCAAAGACAAATGGCCACCCCTTACAGGATTATGGCGTCTGGCAATAGATAGATAGATAGATATAACACAACTAACTCAAAGACAAATGGCCACCCCTTACAGGATTATGGCGTCTGGCAATAGATAGATAGATAGATATAACACAACTAACTCAAAGACAAATGGCCACCCCTTACAGGATTATGGCGTCTGGCAATAGATAGATAGATAGATATAACACAACTAACTCAAAGACAAATGGCCACCCCTTACAGGATTATGGCGTCTGGCAATAGATAGATAGATAGATATAACACAACTAACTCAAAGACAAATGGCCACCCCTTACAGGATTATGGCGTCTGGCAATAGATAGATAGATAGATATAACACAACTAACTCAAAGACAAATGGCCACCCCTTACAGGATTATGGCGTCTGGCAATAGATAGATAGATAGATATAACACAACTAACTCAAAGACAAATGGCCACCCCTTACAGGATTATGGCGTCTGGCAATAGATAGATAGATAGATATAACACAACTAACTCAAAGACAAATGGCCACCCCTTACAGGATTATGGCGTCTGGCAATAGATAGATAGATAGATATAACACAACTAACTCAAAGACAAATGGCCACCCCTTACAGGATTATGGTGTCTGGCAATAGATAGATAGATAGATATAACACAACTAACTCAAAGACAAATGGCCACACCTTATGGGATTATGGCGTCTGGCAATAGATAGATAGATAGATATAACACAACTAACTCAAAGACAAATGGCCACCCCTTACAGGATTATGGCGTCTGGCAATAGATAGATAGATAGATATAACACAACTAACTCAAAGACAAATGGCCACCCCTTACAGGATTATGGCGTCTGGCAATAGATAGATAGATAGATATAACACAACTAACTCAAAGACAAATGGCCACCCCTTACAGGATTATGGCGTCTGGCAATAGATAGATAGATAGATATAACACAACTAACTCAAAGACAAATGGCCACCCCTTACAGGATTATGGCGTCTGGCAATAGATAGATAGATAGATATAACACAACTAACTCAAAGACAAATGGCCACCCCTTACAGGATTATGGCGTCTGGCAATAGATAGATAGATAGATATAACACAACTAACTCAAAGACAAATGGCCACCCCTTACAGGATTATGGCGTCTGGCAATAGATAGATAGATAAACAGATAGATAGTGAGCAACAGGTCATTAAAAGCAATACTGCAACTTAACCAATACACTCACGGCGCACTACTCAGAGCTTGTCTTAATCGTGGCCTGGCAACGTACCATTCAAAAGTGCGTCCCATTTCGTGTATAACATTAAACACAGGTAATTCGTGTATAATATGTTCGTGTATAGTAATATTCGTGTATAATATATTCATGTATAATAATATGATTCGTGTATGATACGAAATAGGACGCACGTTTGAATGCTAGGTTGCCAGGGTACGATAACGAATCCTCAGAGTCGTGCGCCGCGACTATAGTAAGGCCACATCTACACTACGCAGTACAGTTTTGGTGTCTGTAGTATAGAATGGATATTAACTCGGAAAATGTACAGAGAAGAATGACAAATAGGTAGAAATTGGTTTATTAATAGAGTAGTAGACGAATGGCATAAGCTACCTAGTTAAGTAGTTGCCGCCTCTTCCATTGAGAGTTTTAAACATGGCTAGATAAGCATATGACTAATAAGGGGTGGATATAGAATAAATAATCTTATAACCAATACTGATAATTATTCCTTTTCAAATTACACTACGACAGTCTCGATTCTCCTTTCACGCTTTCCTGTAAAATGTCCACGCCAGTTTTTCGATACTCCGTGGTGTTCTTTCTGACTTTTTCCTGTCGGCTTCGGCTGGAGGGTTTGGAGGGCGGGGGAGAGCCTTCTTCTTTGCTA
>NC_137070.1:5028295-5078295 GCF_032717465.1 Coenobita brevimanus | reverse complement strand
CTATCTATCACCATCTATTTGCCGCAGATCATCTTCGCATTGCCGTAAGACCTAATCACTAACAGACAGACAGAGACAGACATATAGAGAGAGAGCTAGAGAGAGTAAGAGAGGCATAGGGGCATTCTAAATCCATCTATCTATCCGTCTATCTATCTGTCTATCTATCTAACACCATCTATTTGCCGCAGATCATCTTCGCATTGCCGTAAGACCTAATCACTAACAGACAGACAGAGACAGACATATAGAGAGAGAGCTAGAGAGAGTAAGAGAGGCATAGGGGCATTCTAAATCCATCTATCTATCCATCTATCTATCTGTCTATCTATCTAACACCATCTATTTGCCGCAGATCGTCTTCGCGATGCCCTACGACAATCCGATCCCGGGCTACAAGAATAACGTTGTCAATACTATGAGGCTGTGGTCCGCAAAGTCACCTAATAACTTCAATCTAAAGTTTTGTGAGTATCTTGGCCTGTCTATCTATTTATCTATCTATCTATCTATCTGTCTGTCTATCTATTGCCAGACGCCCTAATCCCATAACGGGTGGCCACAAACTAATCACCTCCACGTCGCCCTGTCCCCTGCCATTTCACTGCCCTGCTCCCAGCTCACACACCCCTCTCTCATATACCTCTCCACCCCATCCCTCCATCTCATCCTTGGCCTCCCCCTCCCTCTCCCCCCCTCCACCTCACTCACATACACTCTCCTCATCAGTCTCTCACCCTCCATCCCCCCAGCTCACACCCCCCTCTCTCATATACCTCTCCACCCCATCCCTCCATCTCATCCTTGGCCTCCCCCTCCCTTTCCCCCCCTCCACCTCACTCACATACACTCTCCTCATCAGTCTCTCACCCTCCATCCCCCCAGCTCACACCCCCCTCTCTCATATACCTCTCCACTCCATCCCTCCATCTCATCCTTGGCCTCCCCCTCCCTCTCCTACCCTCCACCTCACTCACATACACTCTCCTCATCAGTCTCTCACTCTCCATCCCCCCAGCTCACACCCCCCTCTCTCATATACCTCTCCACTCCATCCCTCCATCTCATCCTTGGCCTCCCCCTCCCTCTCCCACCCTCCACCTCACTCACATACACTCTCCTCGTCAGTCTCTCACCCTCCATGCACAGGGCAAAAAGTGTGTCACAGCGACGTACTAGGTAATGTGATATTGGAGATAAATTATGAGATGCAGTTTGGGTATATGCCAGGCAGGGAGACCACTGATGCCATATTCATTGTTCGAGTCTATCTGTCTATCTATCTATCTATTGCCAGACGCCATAATCTCGTACAGGTTGGCCATTTGTCTGTCTATCTATCTATCTATCTGTCTATCTATCTGACTCGCCCTGCATGCTAAGGGATCTTTGTATGTGGCATGGGTTAGGAGTGTGATGCTGTATGGTAATGTATGTGTGTGTGTGTGTGTGTGTGTGTAATGCTGTATGGTAGTGTGTGTGTGTGTGTGTTAGGAGTGTAGTGCTGTATGGTAGTGAGACCTGGGCAGTAAAGGAAGAGGATATTCGTAGTGTAGTGCTGTATGGTAGTGAGACCTGGGCAGTAAAGGAAGAGGATATTCGTAGTGTAGTGCTGTATGGTAGTGAGACCTGGGCAGTAAAGGAAGAGGATATTCGTAGTGTAGTGCTGTATGGTAGTGAGACCTGGGCAGTAAAGGAAGAGGATATTCGTAGTGTAGTGCTGTATGGTAGTGAGACCTGGGCAGTAAAGGAAGAGGATATTCGTAGTGTAATGCTGTATGGTAGTGAGACCTGGGCAGTAAAGGAAGAGGATATTCGTAGTGTAATGCTGTATGGTAGTGAGACCTGGGCAGTAAAGGAAGAGGATATTTGCAGGCTCAAACATACAGAAATGACAGTGATTAGGTGGATGTGTAGTGAAGGAAGAGGATATTCACAGGCTCAAACGTACAAAAAATGATTAGGTGGATGCGCAGTGTTGGTAAGTAAATCAGTTTCCGTCCTTCGACAAAACTAACCGTTCCTTCCGCCCCCAGTCAACGATGGGGACTATATCCAGGCCGTGCTCGACCGCAACTTCGCCGAGAACATATCCCGCGTCCTGTACCCCAACGACAACTTCTTCGAGGGCAAGGAACTGCGTCTGAAGCAGGAGTACTTCATGGTGGCGGCGACGCTGCAAGACATCATCAGGCGTTTCAAGGCCTCCAAGTTCGGCTCCAAAGACCAAGTCCGCACCTCCTTTGACACATTCCCGGACAAGGTATGGGGTTGGGGGTGCAGGAGGGGGTTATATCTATCTGTCTGACTATCTATCTGTCTGTCTATCTATCTATCTCTCTGTCTGTCTGCCCAACTGTTTCTCTATTCTTCATACATATTTCCTTCGACACATTCCCAGGCAAGGTATGGGGTTGCGGATGTAGTGGGGGGATTATATCTATCTGTCTATCTATCTATCTGTCTATCTATAGCCAGATGCCATAATCCTGTAAGGGGTGGCCATTTGTCTATCTATCTATCTATTGCCAGACGCCATAATCCTGTAAGGGGTGGCCATTTGTCTTTGAGTTAGTTGTGTTATATCTATCTATTGCCAGACGCCATAATCCTGTAAGGGGTGGCCATTTGTCTTTGAGTTAGTTGTGTTATATCTATCTATCTATCTATTGCCAGATGCCATAATCCTGTAAGGGGTGGCCATTTGTCTTTGAGTTAGTTGTGTTATATCTATCTATCTATCTATTGCCAGATGCCATAATCCTGTAAGGGGTGGCCATTTGTCTTTGAGTTAGTTGTGTTGTATCTATCTATCTATCTATTGCCAGACGCCATAATCCTGTAAGGGGTGGCCATTTGTCTTTGAGTTAGTTGTGTTATATCTATCTATCTATCTATTGCCAGACGCCATAATCCCGTAAGGGGTGGCCATTTGTCTTTGAGTTAGTTGTGTTATATCTATCTATCTATCTATTGCCAGACGCCATAATCCTGTAAGGGGTGGCCATTTGTCTTTGAGTTAGTTGTGTTATATCTATCTATCTATCTATTGCCAGACGCCATAATCCTGTAAGGGGTGGCCATTTGTCTTTGAGTTAGTTGTTTTACGGGGAGGGGCACTAACCCTCCACCAACCCACTTGTTGACACGTAGGCAGCACGTATGGTTTGGTTATATGGTTACCACCCAGCGTTGTAAATGGTTTCTTGGCTTACAGGAAACCATTTGACTTGTCACTCAATGTAAAGCCACCTGTAAAGGAAAGAAAAGCAATAAGAAGTGACAGGAAAGATGGGAGAAATAGGAAGAGAGGAGGACAGGCACAGAAAAAGAATGATAAAGGCTAAGGAAGAAGTAGGCAGCACTACATCAAGTGAGTGGATGATGGTGAGAAATAGGAAGAGAGGAGGACAGGCACAGAAAAAGAATGATAAAGGCTAAGGAAGAAGTAGGCAGCACTACATCAAGTGAGTGGATGATGGTGAGAAATAGGAAGAGAGGAGGACAGGCACAGAAAAAGAATGATAAAGGCTAAGGAAGAAGTAGGCAGCACTACATCAAGTGAGTGGATGATGGTGAGAAATAGGAAGAGAGGAGGACAGGCACAGAAAAAGAATGATAAAGGCTAAGGAAGAAGTAGGCAGCACTACATCAAGTGAGTGGATGATGGTGAGAAATAGGAAGAGAGGAGGACAGGCACAGAAAAAGAATGATAAAGGCTAAGGAAGAAGTAGGCAGCACTACATCAAGTGAGTGGATGATGGTGAGAAATAGGAAGAGAGGAGGACAGGCACAGAAAAAGAATGATAAAGGCTAAGGAAGAAGTAGGCAGCACTACATCAAGTGAGTGGATGATGGTGAGAAATAGGAAGAGAGGAGGACAGGCACAGAAAAAGAATGATAAAGGCTAAGGAAGAAGTAGGCAGCACTACATCAAGTGAGTGGATGATGGTGAGAAATAGGAAGAGAGGAGGACAGGCACAGAAAAAGAATGATAAAGGCTAAGGAAGAAGTAGGCAGCACTACATCAAGTGAGTGGATGATGGTGAGAAATAGGAAGAGAGGAGGACAGGCACAGAAAAAGAATGATAAAGGCTAAGGAAGAAGTAGGCAGCACTACATCAAGTGAGTGGATGATGGTGAGAAATAGGAAGAGAGGAGGACAGGCACAGAAAAAGAATGATAAAGGCTAAGGAAGAAGTAGGCAGCACTACATCAAGTGAGTGGATGATGGTGAGAAATAGGAAGAGAGGAGGACAGCCACAGAAAAAGAATGATAAAGGCTAGGGAAGAAGTAGGCAGCACTACATCAAGTGAGTGGATGATGGTGAGAAATAGGAAGAGAGGAGGGCCAAGGAAGGGGGAGGCCAAGGATGAGATGGAGGGATGGGGTGGAGAGGTATATGAGAGAGGGGGATGTGAGCTGGGAGCAGGGAAGTGAAATGGTGGGGGACAGGGCAACATGGAGGTGATTTGTCTGTGGCCACCCCTTATGGGATTAAGGCTTCTGGCAATAGATAGATAGACATTTCAGCACTACATTTCCTCTTTACCATTTCAGGTGGCTATCCAACTGAATGACACGCACCCTTCCCTTGCAATCCCGGAGTTGATGCGTATTCTGGTGGACATCGAGGGGCTGACATGGGCGAGGGCATGGGACATCTGCACCCGGACATGCGCCTATACCAACCACACCGTCCTGCCAGAGGCCCTCGAGAGATGGCCAACGAGTATGCTGGAACACATCCTTCCTCGACACTTACAAATAATATACGAAATTAACCACCACCATCTACAGGAAGTATCAAAGAGGTGAGGCACTGAGTTAGGACACGTTTCATCCCACGTTTCACCTTCCCATGTCATCCCACCGCCCTCCCCCCCACCCCATAGACCTCCATAACACCCAAATACTGTCCATCTATCCATTGCCAGATGCCTTAATCCCATAAGGGGTGGCCACAAACAAATTGCCTCCATGTCACCCTGTCCCCTGCCATTTCACTGCCCTGCTCCCAGCTCACATACACACCCTCTCTCATATACCTCTCCACCCCATCCCTTCATCTCATCCTTGGCCTCCCCCTCCCTCTCCCCCCCTCCACTCCATATCACCTCTGTTGAGATGGTTTGTGATGAGGAGGGGTAGACTGAGATGGTTTGTGATGAGGAGGGGTAGACTGAGATGGTTTGTGATGAGGAGGGGTAGACTGAGATGGTTTGTGATGAGGAGGGGTAGACTGAGATGGTTTGTGATGAGGAGGGGTAGACTGAGATGGTTTGTGATGAGGAGGGATAGACTGAGATGGTTTGGGCATGTGGATAAGGCACTGAATAGGGAGGCTGCCAGAGATCAAGCAGCATGGAGGATGACAATTGGGTGTGGAGGGTGAGAAGTGTGAACGTTGGGGCTGGGGTTGTGAGAGGCAGACCAAAAAAGACCTGGGATGAGGTCATAGAGTGTGACCTCAGGGATAAGGCACTGAATAGGGAGGCTGCCAGAGATCAAGCAGCATGGAGGATGACAGTTGGGAGTGGGGGTGGGATGTAGCGTTGTGTAGGTTTGAGTTGGGTTGGGTTGGGTTTACACGCACCACAAATTGACTCAGGACCTACACACACAATTGCTAGGGAGAGTTGTCTGTCTCTGCTTTCTGTTTCCACCTCTACCAAGTGAATTTTTTGGGCAAGAAGTAACTGGCAACTCCTCTGGTGTTGGTGGGAGGTGGTGGAACACTCAGCACGTCAGTGGTTGCCCAGAAGCGAGAGTGGGAGTGTGTGTTCCCGTCGCTCCATGCTTGCACCTCCCTCTTTTTTCATGTGCATTACTGTTTGCCCTGTTATTTTCCTAGAGTCCAGTTGTCATGCCTGGGAAGCACTGCTCAAGGGATGAGAAGGTCCATATCATTGCATGGAGGCAGGATAATGTCCCCATCGACACGATTTGTGAATGTACTGGATGTGCAAGGTTGACCGTCATGAAGATTCTTGCTGCAGCGTGCGGCCTGCCACCTGATGTTGTACCAGAGCACAGGCATGGCTGTGGAAAGAAGAGCACCACTTCCAGAGGTACAGATACGCTTCTGAAGAGGGAAGTAATCAAGACTCCTTGACTGACAGCAGCAGAATTGAAGAGAATGCATCCCGAGCTGTTACAACATGTCTCAATTTGAATTATCCAACACCACTTGCAGAAGGAGCTGGGTTTGCCAAGCTGCACCGCAGCCAAGAAACTGCTTCCCACTGACCCCATGAAGATGCAGCGCATTCAGTTGCCAAGAAGTATGCACACTGGACATTGGATGAATGGAGAAAAGTTATGTTTTCTGATGAAAGCGCATTTCAAGTGTTCCAGGTGCGTTCTGCCAAGGTTCATCGCCCTGCCTGCCGTAGTCGATATGACCCTGCTTACACGGTGCCAACTGTGATGCACCCACAATCAGTAATGGTATGGGGGTGTTTCTCGGGTGAAATGGGAAGGGCAGGCCTCTACTTTCTTCCTAAGAGCTTGGTGATGAATGGTGGCCGGTACATTCAAGTTCTGAAAGATCACTTGTTAAAGTTTCTTGCTATTCATGGCTGTGACTTTTTCATGTACGATTCAGCTGCACATAACAAGTCCAGAAAGGTGACAGAATGGCTTCAGGATAATTGGATTGAGGTCCTTGACTGGCCTGGCAACAGTCCGGATCTAAATCCAACAGAAAACTACCAGGCAAAGGTGAAGCTTTTCATGGCAGAGAAGACACCCAATGTGGCCATCCTGAAGACTGAACTGACAGACGTTTGGTGCAAAGAAATGTCCTTAGATAACTTTAGAGATCTAAGTGATTCCCTGCCAACACACATGCAACTGGTCCTTAGAAACAAGGGAAACATGATTTGATATTAATGAATGGCACTGCATGAACCAACACTGTGATATACTATAATTTCTTGTTAATACCTTGTGGGGGCAGGTCCTGAGTCAGTATGTGGTAGCTGTGGTATGGTTTGGTATGGTTTAGTTGGGTTGGGTTGGGTTGGGTTTAGTTTGGTATGGTTTGTTCTGACAGTGGTTGTGTTACAGGTGGCCCGGTGACATGGGTCGGATGCAGCGGATGTCTCTGGTGGAGGAGTGCGGTGAGAAGCGCATCAACATGGCCAACCTCTGCATCGTTGGCTCGCACGCCGTCAACGGTGTGGCCGCCATCCACTCGGAGATCATCAAGCGTGACATCTTCAAGGACTTCTATGACATGTTCCCCGAGAAGTTCCAGAACAAGACCAACGGCATCACGCCGCGCCGCTGGCTGCTGCTGTGCAACCCCGCCCTGGCCGACGTCATCGCCGAGAAGATCGGCGAGGACTGGGTGGTGCACCTCGACCAGCTGGCCCGACTGAAGCCCCTGGTGAACGACAGCGGCCTGATCCGGGCCGTGCAGACGGCCAAGCAGGAGAACAAGCTGCGTCTGGCCAAGCAGCTGGAGCAGGACTACGGCATCAAGGTGAACCCGTCGTCCATGTTCGACATCCAGGTGAAGCGCATCCACGAGTACAAGCGTCAGCTGCTGAACTGCCTGCACATCATCACCATGTACAACCGCATCAAGGCCAACCCCAGCGCACCCTTTGTGCCGCGCACCGTCATGATAGGCGGCAAGGCAGCCCCCGGTTACCACACCGCCAAGCAGATCATACGCCTGATCTGCGCCGTGGGCCGCGTGGTCAACAACGACCCCATCGTGGGCGACAAGCTGAAGGTCATCTACCTGGAGAACTACCGGGTCACGCTGGCCGAGAAGATCATCCCGGCGGCGGACCTGTCCGAGCAGATCTCGACGGCCGGCACGGAGGCGTCCGGCACGGGCAACATGAAGTTCATGCTGAACGGCGCGCTGACCATCGGCACGCTGGACGGCGCCAACATCGAGATGAAGGAGGAGATGGGCGACGACAACATCTTCATCTTCGGCATGACGGTGGAGGAGGTGGAGGAGCTGAAGCGGCGCGGCTACAACGCCTACGACTACTACAACAACCTGCCGGAGCTGCGCCAGTGCATCGACCAGATCCAGAGCGGTTTCTTCTCCCCCAACAACCCCGACCAGTTCAAGGACCTGGTCAACATCCTGATGCACCACGACCGCTTCTTCCTGTTCGCCGACTACGAGTCCTACATCAAGTGCCAGGACCGCGTCAACAAGCTGTACCAGAAGCCCAACGAGTGGACCAAGAAGGCCCTCCTCAACATCGCCTCCTCCGGCAAGTTCTCCAGCGACCGCACCATAGCAGAGTACGGCAGGCAGATATGGGGCGTCCAGCCCTCCTGGGAGAAGCTGCCCGCCCCACACGAACCACGCGACACCGACACCAAGTAAACAGACCCATGGCACACAGCGAGAGTGAATGACGCCGCGGCACACAGCGAAAGTAAACAGATCCACAACTCAGCGAAAGTAAACAACGCCGCAACACAGATCAAAAGTAAACAACGCCACGACACAGTGAAAGTAAACAAACCCACGACACAGCGAAGGTAAACAGCACCGCGGCACAGTGGGAAAAGAGAAAATGCCATGACATGCGGAAAAAGAAACAAAGGCTGAGTGTGATTGTGTGATGAACTGTGTTTTGTGTGGAATGTAGCTGTGGGCATCAGGGTCCTGTTCTGGGTGGCACACATCTCAACACCTGTACCTTAGTGATTTATTCTGTATATCACACCTTGTCCTTTGTGTTACTTGTTTTAATATCAACACACCCTAACACCTGTTCCTTAGTGATTTATTTTCTTCATTACATCTTATTATTTGTGTTACTTGTGTTGTTTTAAAATGAACACACCCTAACACCTTTTCCTTAGTGATTTATTTCCCATCTTTCTCCTTGAAATTCCCTGTGTTATTTAGTTTCAATATCAACATACTTTCCATCACCCGAGAGGTCTATAAGGTGTACAGAATAAGTTGCACAGGAAATGGTGTTAGGGAGCATTGGAGGCCAGCTAACAGGACCCCTAGCATTGAGAATCTATTTATATAATCTATGTTTGTTGCTCTAGCTTTGGAAATATAATAATAATAATAATAATAATAATAATAAACAGCTACTGTCTTTTTCACCGGGTAAATTATAGGAACATTTGAAGTTTAAAAGTCTAAATGAAAGTTGTTAAGAGAATTCATGGCCTGAAGTACACACAAAGGCATGAAGTACGCAGTCAGGGTGTGAAGAACCGGTAGATATATATATTAGATGTTATGCAGCTTCTTGTCGGTTAAACTGTGGCTGATTTTGAATATTTGAAATTTGAAAGTCGACAGGTTGTTAAATGAAGTTTGAACTACAGTCAGCTCTCAGTTATGTGTTGTGATTCAGCCATCCCTACGTCGGTTAGAGTAAAATTCAGATGTTGCATGGTACTTACCCCCCCATCGGCTCAGCATTGCATAGTACCGCCCCACCATCAGCTCAGCATTGCATAGTACCGCCCCACCATCAGCTCAGCATTGCATAGTACCACCCCACCATCAGCTCAGCATTGCATAGTACCGCCCCACCATCAGCTCAGCATTGCATAGTACCACCCCACCATCGGCTCAGCATTGCACAGTACACCCCCATTGCCTCAGCATTGCACAGTACACCCCTATTGGCTCAGCGTTGGGATTTGAGTTGGATTATTACTCTCCATTACAACCCTCTGTCCTAAAAACATTACAGTGAGTACAAGATGAACCCAGCACAGTACAGTAATGCCAGAGTACAGGAATGCAGTGATGTTGAGTACAGGAACAGAGTAGTACAGTGATGATTTAGTACAGTAATAAGGTAATGACCCAGTAGGGTACTACAGCGTCGTCTGGCCACATCGTACCATCCGATCAGTACGCCTCAGCATTGGCTATTCCACTGAAACATCACATACTCCCACTTTGTTGCCAGTTTTGCATAATTTCAAAAGATATTGCATTAACCGGGCAAGCAGCCTGTGCCGGACGTTGCACAGGGCTGGATATGCAACAGCGATGATTGAGAGTCAACTGCACACGCCGTTGCACGAAAGACGCAGCGTAGAGCATGAGAAACATTTAGATATATAACTTTCACAGACTCCTGTCTATAAAGATTCATTACATTGGCTTAAGATTATATATATTGCTCCTATCTATCTGTCTATCTATCTATCGCCAGACGCCATAGTCCCATAAGGGGTGGGGGGGTTTGTTTGTTTAGTGGTTTTACAGGGAGGGGCACCAACCCCCCGCCAACCCACTTGCTGACACGTACGGGTTGGTGCTATGGTTACCACCCAGCGTTGTCAGTGGCGTCCTGGCTATGTTTCACGTCTATAAGTTGTTGCTTCTAGAGAGTATATTAGATTGAGATTAAATATAAAGTTCCTGAAATGGATAGTGAGGATGAGATGGATTCTAGTGTTGTCCAGTGGTTGCCCCCCCTCTCTCTCTCTCTCTCTCTCTCTCTCTCTCTCTCTCTCATATGTTGGTTGGGTTTATTGTGCCTAAAATACCAGTCAAGGGCTCTCCATGCTGCTCAATCTCTGGCAGCCTCCCTATTTACACGCTGCTCAGTCTCTGGCAGCCTCCCTATTCAGTCCTCCATGCTGCTTGATCTCTGGCAGCTTCCCTGTTCAGTCCTCCATGTTGCTCGATCTGTGGCAGCCTCCCTGATCACTCCTCTATGCTGCTCAATCTCTGGCAGCCTCCCTATTCAGTCCTTCATGCTGCTTGATCTCTGGCAGCCTCCCTATTCAGTCCTCCATGCTGCTTGATCTCTGGCAGCCTCCCTATTCAGTCCTCCATGCTGCTTGATCTCTGGCAGCCTCCCTATTCAGTCCTCCATGCTGCTCGATCTCTGGCAGCCTCCCTATTCAGTCCTCCATGCTGCTTGATCTCTGGCAGCCTTCCTGTTCAGTCACCCAACTCTGCTGGTGTGTGTGTGTGTGTGTTTATGTATATGTGTGTGTGTGTGTGTTTATGTATATGTGTGTGTGTGTGTGTGTATCTATATAGGCGTGTACGTATGTGTGCGCGTGTAAACCAATGGACAGCACACGGATCCACACGCACACACGGCACCTCTGGGCGGCCATGTTGGATATCCTCACCTAGTCACCAGTTGTAATAAACACTGATACTTTTGTCGACACTGTATATGCATTTTCAGGCAGTTTCCCTTGTTGTGTGCCATACAGTCGTGTTCAAAAGTTGTGTCATTTTCTAGGCTTGTCTCTCTGTGATGTTTGGAAGTGGGAGCTTGTGTGTGAGAGAGAGAGAGACACAGACAGACTGACAGAGAGAGAGAGAGAGAGACAGACAGACAGACAGAAAGAGAGAGAGGGAGAGAGACAGACACAGACAGACAGAGAGAGAGGGAGAGAGAGAGACAGACAGACACAGAGAGAGAGAGACAGAGAGAGACAGACAGACAGAGAGACAGACAGACAGACAGACAGACAGAAAGAGAGGGAGACAGACAGACAGACAGAGGGAGACAGACAGACAGACAGACAGAAAGAGAGGGAGACAGACAGACAGACAGACAGAGACAGACAGACAGAAAGAGATAGAGGGAGAGAGACAGAGAGACAGACAGACAGAAAGAGAGAGAGGGAGAGACAGACAGACAGACAGAGAGAGAGACAGAGACAGACAGAAAGAGAGAGAGAATCATCAGCATCTCTATATAACAGACGTTCAAAATAAGAGAGAGAGAGAGAGAAGCAAAGACATACATAGAGACAGACAGACAGACAAAGAGAGAGAGAGAGCACCATCTTCTCTATATAACAGACTTTTAAAATAGAGAGAAAGAGAGAGAGAGAGAGAGAGAGAGCAGCAGACTTTTAAAATAGAGAGAAAGAGAGAGAGAGAGAGAAGCCTGAGATGACACCCAGCTTTTGACGTCAATTGTTCGCTTTTTTATATATTCCTAGTCCCAAAATAATCCCAAAATTAATCCCAAAATAATCCCAGAATTAATCCCAAAATAATCCCAGAATTAATCCCAAAATAATCCCAGAATTAATCCCAAAATAATCCCAGAATTAATCCCAAAATAATCCCAGAATAGTCCCAAAATTAATCCCATAATAAGTCCCAAAATTAATCCCATAATAAGTCCCAAAATTAATCCCATAATAATCCCAAAATAAACCCAAATAATCCCAAAGTTAATCCCATAATAAGTCCCAAAATTAATCCCATAATAATCCCAAAATTAATCCCATAATAATCCCAAAATTAATCCCATAATAAGTCCCAAAATTAATCCCTTAATAAGTCCCAAAATTAATCCCATAATAAGTCCCAAAATTAATCCCATAATAAGTCCCAAAGTTAATCCCATAATAATCCCAAAATTAATCCCAGAAGTCCCAAAATTAATCCCATAATAAGTCCCAAAATTAATCCCATAATAAGTCCCAAAATTAATCCCTTAAGTCCCAAAATTAATCCCTTAATTAGTCCCAAAATTAATCCCATAATAAGTCCCAAAATTAATCCCATAATAAGTCCCAAAATAATCCCACCATAGACGCCGAATCTAACGGACATTCAAATAATGGCGTCGTTTTTAAATTGAGCGAGACTGGGCGCCATTGTGAATTAAATATCGATGTTTTTATATATATTATTTTCCCCACAGGAAGAATTATAGTCTTAGAGAATTATTTACCCCTGTGTTTCTTTTTATCCTTGTACCATCCACTCACCTGATGTAGTGATGCCTATTTCTTCATCTTTTAGTATTCTGTCTGTTCTATTTCTCACCATCGTCTACTCACTTGATGTAGTGCTGCCTACTTCTTCCTTAGCCTTTATCATTCTTTTTCTGTGCCTGTCCTCCTCTCTTCCTATTTCTCACCATCATCCACTCACTTGATGTAGTGCTGCCTACTTCTTCCTTAGCCTTTATCATTCTTTTTCTGTGCCTGTCCTCCTCTCTTCCTATTTCTCACCATCATCCACTCACTTGATGTAGTGCTGCCTACTTCTTCCTTAGCCTTTATCATTCTTTTTCTGTGCCTGTCCTCCTCTCTTCCTATTTCTCACCATCATCCACTCACTTGATGTAGTGCTGCCTACTTCTTCCTTAGCCTTTATCATTCTTTTTCTGTGCCTGTCCTCCTCTCTTCCTATTTCTCACCATCATCCACTCACTTGATGTAGTGCTGCCTACTTCTTCCTTAGCCTTTATCATTCTTTTTCTGTGCCTGTCCTCCTCTCTTCCTATTTCTCACCATCATCCACTCACTTGATGTAGTGCTGCCTACTTCTTCCTTAGCCTTTATCATTCTTTTTCTGTGCCTGTCCTCCTCTCTTCCTATTTCTCACCATCATCCACTCACTTGATGTAGTGCTGCCTACTTCTTCCTTAGCCTTTATCATTCTTTTTCTGTGCCTGTCCTCCTCTCTTCCTATTTCTCACCATCATCCACTCACTTGATGTAGTGCTGCCTACTTCTTCCTTAGCCTTTATCATTCTTTTTCTGTGCCTGTCCTCCTCTCTTCCTATTTCTCACCATCATCCACTCACTTGATGTAGTGCTGCCTACTTCTTCCTTAGGCTTTTATCATTCTTTTTCTGTGCCTGTCCTCCTCTCTTCCTATTTCTCACCATCATCCACTCACTTGATGTAGTGCTGCCTACTTCTTCCTTAGCCTTTATCATTCTTTTTCTGTGCCTGTCCTCCTCTCTTCCTATTTCTCACCATCATCCACTCACTTGATGTAGTGCTGCCTACTTCTTCCTTAGCCTTTATCATTCTTTTTCTGTGCCTGTCCTCCTCTCTTCCTATTTCTCACCATCATCCACTCACTTGATGTAGTGCTGCCTACTTCTTCCTTAGCCTTTATCATTCTTTTTCTGTCTGTCCTCCTCTCTTCCCATATCTTTCCTGTCACTTTTTATTACTCTTCTTTCCACTTCAGGTGACTCTACACTGAGTGACAAGCCTAATGGTTTCCTATAACCCAGGAAATGGAATACATGCCAGGGCGTCTCATACAGGACTGGTACTGGTATTACTGGGGTATTTTCAGTATATTATGTCGGCGGGTCTTCTGGTAGATCAGTAAAGACTGTTTTTACGACATTCAAATCCTTAAGCTTCCCTGCCCCAGCCGGGATTCGAACCTGGGTCCATTAGAACAAGTGTAAGATGCAACAGTGGGGTATGCAGGGGCTTGGGACAACTGGGGTGGTGGACGGGGGCGCCTTCACGCGGTGGCACACAACCCAACTGTTATGCAGCGTATTCTGCGCCCTACTCCTCGGGTCCAGATATGGTGCAGGCCTTGGGTTCTTTATTCTTGACCGGGCTAGAGTATGCAGACAAGGAGGTGAGGCTGCAACACAGACTAAGTGTACACGTATATTAACCAAGCAGTGGAGTACAATATACACAACAGTATATTAATAATTGTACACAATACACGTATACTAAACAGAGTTATATGAATCACACTACATATGCACCACACACATCATGACACCTACAGTACACCAGATATGTCATTAGAACACACACACACACACACACACACACACACACACACACACACGGGTACAATACAACCTTTAGCACAGTCTATCTCGGTATGAACACACACGCGTGGCATGGATGGCATATTACAGTACTTCACAAGACACTGGCATGACATGAAGGCTGTGGTATATCACACACAATACATCGGCGTGACATGGCTGGGATATAACCATCAGTATGGTATATTACAACACAATCACCTACGATGTGCGGACCAGGGCCCATTTGTGTGTGTGTGTGTGTGTGTGTGTGTGTGTGTGTGTGTCCGACTCTGGGCAAAGGCTCAGGGCCTATTTCTTGGGGGCAGTTTCCTATCCCAAGGCCCAGTAGTCCTCCTCCACCTCCACATGTCACCACTTCGGCGTTAACACCCACCGTCCATATTGAATACATGCTAGGGCTGTCTCATACAGGACTGGTGTATTGGTATTAGCGGGGGTATTTTTATGGCACTAACACCCACCGTCCATATTGAATACATGCTAGGGCTGTCTCATACAGGACTGGTGTATTGGTATTAGCGGGGGTATTTTTACGACATGTCGGCGGGTCATCTGGTAGATCAGGAAAGTCTGCTTTTATGAAATTCAAATCCTTACACTGTTCCCTGCCCCAGCCGGGATTCGATCCTGGGCCCATTAGGACTGCAAGCCGCCTCTCTACCGATTCAGCCACCGCCTCCCCCTATACATGCATATGGTCCCTGGTACAGACATAACACTCCTGCCCCAACTGCGGGATATGGGATCGAGTCAGTCGTGTGTTGCAGGGGGGGGGGGGAACACACGTGTGCCGGCCAGAACTGCCTCCAGTGTCGCAGTGATGGCACAGCATATGTCGTGGGTGGGACCAGGTAGTCCTTCCCCTGGATCACGGTTTGCCACACACTGGGGCCAGGGTGTCACTCAGGGCAGCAGGGGGGGAACACCGGGGTGCACACTGACAGGATAGGGGGACGGGGGGGTACAGGTAAGGGGGGTACACACACACAGTTTACAGCACCACGACTCACGGGCACAGCTGGATGGTGAGTGGTGCGAGGGGCGCGCCTGGGGCCGCTATGCTGGCGGCCGAGAGTAGGTGGAGGGCCGTCAGGGGTGTGCTCCCGGAAGGAGTATCGGTCGGCGTAGTCTGGGGTCCGGGTCATGGTGATGGGCAGCCCTTTCCTTGTGGGGGCCATGGGAGAGTGGTGGCCCTCGGGGCTAGGGCCGAACAGGGCTAGGAGGCGCTCAGCATGGCACCTGCCCTGTGTCGTGGTGGGTGTCCTGGGGGTGGACCTGACCTGGTCCGGGCTGAGGGTCGGCTGTGGGGCACTCAACGCTGCCCTGGGGCTGCAGCCTCGCCTGGAGGAGGAGGCCGTCAGGGGATGACTGCGGCTGCCTGCACGGGGGGGGGGGGAGTCCATCAGTTGCTGTCGGTGTCGGGGGCGGCTTGCCTGCACCTGGGGCTGTGGTCTTGCCTGGAGAACGGGGCCATCAGGGGTGGTTGGATGACACCAGGTTTTGCCTCTTGTCCTATATAAGGTGAATTGACTGTCACTGTCACGCGTGTCCTTTATCACTGCACTGGATTTCACTAACACCTGCACCGCACAGTGTCTGTCTCTCACCTGCTGTCTGTAGGAACTATGTATTCTTAGTCCCTGGACGGGCACAGGGGAAGGGGGAAGGCCTGGGGACTCAGAATGAGTGGCCAAGAGTGGATGGAGTCCCTTCGTCCCACAGCCAAGGGACAACTCGCAGGGGCGTTGTCTCTCGTGGAGGGCTCAGGCTGGGCGTGGTGAAGAGCCCCTTGCTGTCGGGGCTGGGGACTTGGGTCCAGCCCTTGGGGCTGGGGCCAAACATGTTCTGGAGGCGCTCCCTCAGGTGCCTGGTGGAGGAAGGGCATCGCCTTCGTCGGGAAGGAGAGAGGTCTCTCCCTGGAGTTCTGGGGACATCCTCGGAGGGCCGTTGGCTGCGGTCCCCATGCTGTTGCGCCGCCATCAGGGTAGGGCCGCGGCGTCACTCCCGGCAGGGGTCTGTCAGGTGGGGGTCCTCCTGGGGGGCCGACTGGATGGAGAATAGTCCCAGGGATAACACCGGGCCTCTCCACCGGTCCTCTGGGCAGAAGTCCTCCTGGAGGTTGCCTCAGACTGGGTGGACAGGGGTGTGGCCTGTGCCCCCACGGTCAGGCAGGCCTGACCGCAGGTCACCCTCATGTTACAGAGTCACAAGGGGCGAGGGACTTTGGCGTCCCTCCCCGGCGTGGCTATGGGCAGTCACCGAGTTCCCTTGGGCAACAGACAGAGGTTGGCTATGGGCCGTCCCTTCACTGTCGGTGCAGCTCTTTATTACTAGAGCAGGTATGGGCCGTCTCTAGGGTTGCATGGCTATGGGCCGTCGCTGGGGTGCTGCGTGGAGCTGGTAGTTCAGCTCCACGCCAGTCCTGGCGAGGGCTGGCTCCCCCAAAAGGTAGTTCACTCGAACTGGGGTGGTCGCGGCGGGTGCACTCCGAGGAATAGGAGCGCGCTGCCCGGGGGGGACTTATGTCCGTATTGAATGGACATGGCGTGCGCACCTTCTACCCCTCCGTAGTCTCCTCCTGGGGGTTTAGTGGCGCCCTGTGTTGCCACGGCCGGTATTTCAGAAAGGATTAAGTTGATGCTGGTCACGAAGAAGTGCTGTGGAAAGGATAATGGTGTCTAGCAGACACAGTCCCAAGCAGCACCGCGGTGACAGCCGCTGAACACACCAGGCAGGACGTGACAGCCACTGTACGCACGTCAGCTGCAGCCACCCCTGGCACCAGCCCCACGGTGATGGCCAGTGTACGCCTGTTGGCTGGTAGGCCAGGCAGAGGCAGAACCACGGTGACGGTCACTGTACACTGTACAGCCCCTAAGACTACCCCTTTGGAGGAAGTCCCTGGCTCGGCCCACCACCCCTCTGGAGGCCGAGTGGGGCATCTCTCTCTCTCCCCTCACAGGTGCAGCCACCCAGAGGAGCTGCAGGTCGAGGAGTGGTGGTGAGGACCTATCCCAAGCCCGGGGATCCACGCCCTACAGGCCGCCCCAGGACAATGTCTGCTGCTGACGGATGCTACGAGGAAGGGACGCCACAGGCAGCTCCCGACGGCGGTCCAACCCTGTGGAGACCGCAGCCCTCAGTCACCTAGGGACACCCCCAAGACCCCAGGGCGGGGCCTCCCGAGCCCCACCCGCAGACGACCCTCCGCCAGGAGCAGGCGAAGGCAGGCACGCCTGTTGGCCCTGTTTGGCCCCAGCCCAGAGGGCCACCTCCCAGGTCGAGGCCCCACCAGGAAAGGTCCTCCCTGTATGCCAGCCAACAGCCCCATCCGGACTACACCACCCCTGGCGGCAGTTCTGTGCCCCCCGTGGCAGGGCACACCTGACCAGTTACCTCCCACGCCCGAGTCCAGCCTAAGTGTCCTTATTTACCTGTACCGTATGTTATTGTTGTATACTGTAAAGGTTTGTAATTAAGACAATATATGTGTAACGTTGGTCTGCCGAGTTCAGACGGCAAGAAGTTAATCTCTGAGTACGTGGCATAACAATTTTGTAAGTATATAATATATTTGTAAGTTGATCTCAGGACGTGGCATAACACCAATCTCTCTCCATTCACTGGGAGTCACCTTCTCTCTGAATAACCATCACTTTACTCTTCTCTACATTTACTCTCAAGGCACGACGCTCACAGACATCAGTAAAACTATTCACTAGCCTACCAAGTTCTTGTCCGGTATTTGCAAGCAGTACTGCATCATCAGCATACAACAAATTTGAGATATTCCATCCATCACCATTCATTGCCAACGCCATCCCTCTCTCCATTACTCGTGTTTTTACCTCTCTCACCACCCCATCCATATATATATATTGAACAACCATGGGGTCATCACACATTAACCCTTACACATGCTTCACTACCATCATAAAAACTCTTGACGGCACCTACAGCTTCTACACCATACATGTGCAAAACCTTCCATAATCCCTCTCTGTCTACTTTGTCGTATGCTTTTTCCAGATCCATGAATGCCATAAACACCTTATGGTCTTTATCACAAGCCTTCTCTGATAGAATAATAATAATAATAATAATAATAAATAATAATTTTGGCTCTCTCATTAGGGCGGCTGTGTCCGATTTCCGTGCAAACAGGATATTACATTAAGTAGACAGTTTTGGCTTATTTATTACCCCTAAAAATAAAGATATAATTAGTAAAATAAGATATGATTTACTTAGTATCCCCATTAATCGATTTTTTTCAATATATTTCGAAATTATAAATGTATGCGAGGGTTGGGAGAGATTGTTGTTGTGGCGGTGTGTGTGTTGGCGGGGTTGATTTAATTATATATTTTTGGCCTTAATGGTGAGGATATTGAATTTTTGGAGTTATTTTGGGTCCATTATTTGACTCTTGTAATGTGGATTTGTTAAGAATTTTTTGGAGGGGTCTTGATAGGGCGTTTCCGTAGGAGGGATGGCCGGGCATAGGTACCGTTGTCAAGAAGTGCATATATTTTTTGTATTTTATGGTTTTTCACCATGTAATGCCACCATGGAAGAAGCCAGGTCATCTACCCATATATATATAGACCTGCTTAGCCTAGCCTCGGCACCTTACACCTAGAAGACAGTAAAATGAGGCAGGCTTTTACCGTTTCACACATTTCAGCTCGATAATTGTGGTATATATTTCCATTATTGTCGTTTCTTTAGCGACTAATCTTATCATACCTCGTGGATTTGTGTGATAGTGTATGCCTGTATGTGTATTTTTGTGTACAAGTGAATATTTCTGTTTTTTCTGTCTATCTATCAATTGCCAGACGCCTCAATCCCGTTTCGGGTGGCCACAAACAAATCGCCTCCACGTCGCCCTGTCCCCCGCCATTTCACTGCCTTGCTCCCGACTCACACCTCCCTCTCTCATATACCTCTCCACCCCATCCCTCCATCTCATCCTTGGCCTCCCCCTCCCTCTTCCCCCCTCCACCTCACTCACATACACTCTCCTCGTCAGTCTTTCTATGTTGTATGAATTATTTTAGTTTCAGTTCTCACCCAAGCAAGGTCAGTCAGCCAGCCAATCACAGGCCGATGTCTAATATTGAAATCGCGCTTCGCCTCCACAGCCACCACCAAGATGCCGTGTCTAGGCTGCTTGTTGAATCACTGTGACGTTGGGAAATATTTCTTTAATAATAACGAGGCCAGCTGTAAATTATTCACAGCCCACAGCGTTCTACACAGCGATGGTGAGATGGGTTAGGTTGACATGGGTAAGCTTAGCGTGTCGGATGAGCTAAAAAAGACCGTCAGTGTAAGTTAGGTTGGGTTGGGTGACAGTCAAGAACTTCTGCAGGGTTAAGAGGTAACTAAGGTTGTCTATCTATCTATCTATCTATAGCCCAACGCCGTAATCCCGCAAAGGGTGGCCACAGACAAAACGCCTCCAAGTCGCTCTGTCGCCCACCATTTGACTACCCTCCTCCCAACTCACCCCCCCCCTCCCTCATATACCTCTCCACTCCATCCCTCCACCTCATCCTCGGTCTACCCCTCCCTCTCCCTCCCTCCACCTCACCTACATACACCCTCTTAGTCAGTCTTTCATTCTTCATTCTCTCCACATGTCCAAACCACCTCAGTGTATTTCTCCTAATTCACCCTCCATCTCATCCTCGGTCTACCCCTCCCTCTCTCTCCCTCCACCTCACCTACATACACCCTCTTAGTCAGTCTTTCATTCTCCATTCTCTCCACATGTCCAAACCACCTCAGTGTATTTCTCCTAATTCACCCTCCATCTCATCCTCGGTCTACCTCTCCCTCTCCCTCCCTCCACCTCACCTACATACACCCTCTTAGTCAGTCTTTCATTCTCCATTCTCTCCACATGTCCAAACCACCTCAGTGTATTTCTCCTAATCTTCTCAACCACATCCACATCCACCCCACAGCATTCCTTCACTTCTTCATTCGTCAACCTGTCCCTCCACGTCACTCCACATGCTCCTCTCAAGTAACTCATGTCATAGGCGTTTATGGTTACTATTCACCAGACAACAAACGAGGCCGTTAAACACTCAGATGAACTAGAAAAAACTACCAAATTGAACAAATAAAACACCAATAATAGGAAATGGTAGTAACGTAAATATATATACCATATTTCTCATGTGGAGAGGATGGAGGGTGAGAGACTGACGAGGAGAGTGTATGTGAGTGAGGTGGAGGGGGGGAGAGGGATGGGGAGGCCGAGGATGGGATGGAGGGATGGGGTGGAGAGGTATATGAGAGAGGGGGGTGTGAGCTGGGGGGATGGAGAGTGAGAGACTGATGTGGAGAGTGTATGTGAGTGAGGTGGAGGGGGGGAGGGATGGGGAGGCCAAGGATGAGATGGAGGGATGGGGTGGAGAGGTATATGAGAGAGGGGGGTGTGAGCTGGGAGCAGGGCAGTGAAATGACAGGGGACAGGGTGACATGGAGGTGATTTGTTTGTGGCCACCCCTTGCAGGATTAAGGCATCTGGCAATAGATAGATAGATAGATAAGCATTCATCACATTTAACAGAAACTAATCAGGTGCAGAAAGTGAGAAGTGTGAACGTTGGGGCTGTGGTTGTGAGAGGCAGACCAAAAAAGACCTGGGATGAGGTCATAGAGTGTGACCTCAGGGATAAGGCACTGCATAGGGAGGCTGCCAGAGATCAAGCAGCATGGAGTGGAGAGTACGTGAGAGTGTGAGATGGGTGTAGGGTGGAGTGAGGTGGGTGTGGAGAGTGAGTGAGGGTGTGTATTGGCTGTAGGGTGGAGTGTGGTGGGCGTAGAGTGAGAACCGTCAGCCACACACTCTCTCTCTTGCGTTTCAGCGTGCATGAGGGTGTAGGATGGGTGTCGGGTGGAGTATGATGGGTGTGGAGGGTGATTGAGAGTGCGTGAGGGTGTGAAATGAGTGTAGGGTGGAGTGTGGTGGATGTGGAGAGTGAGTGAGGGTGTGGGATGGGTGTAGGGTGGAGTGCAGTGGGTGTGGAGAGTGAGTGAGGGTGTGTGATGAGTGTAGGGTGGAGTGAGGTGGGCGTAGAGTGCGAGCCATCAACCACACACTCTCTATCTTGCGTTTCAGCGTGCGTGAGGGTGTAGGATGGGTGTCGGGTGGAGTGAGGTGGGCGTGGAGGGTGTGCCACTGGAGTTAGTGTATCGGGTGTTGAGTCACGTCTCTCTGCGTGACCTCACAACGCTTCTGGCTACAAGTTCGTACCTCAGGACCCTAATCGAAGAGTCACCGTTGTTGTGGTCGCACGTACACACGAAGGTAAGCTGTGCATCTATTCTATCGATCATCGGTTAAGGAATGGCCCCTAACACCTCCTCTGTAGTGATTTATTTTTGGATACTGCTGGTTGATATTCTTTTGTATGTTATTTATGCAGAGTATGGTGATATTGGAAGGATTTATGTAACACAGAAGAGGACAGTAAGGTGTAATAAACAAAATAAATCACTTAGGAAAAGGTGTTAGGGAGCTTTATGCAGAGTATGGTCATATTGGAAGGATTTATGTAACACAGAAGAGGACAGTAAGGTGTAATAAACAAAATAAATCACTTAGGAAAAGGTGTTAGGGAGCTTTATGCAGAATATGGTGATATTGGAAGGATTTATGTAACACAGAAGAGGACAGTAAGGTGTAATAAACCAAATAAATCACTTAGGAAAAGGTGTTAGGGAGCTTTATGCAGAGTATGGTGATATTGGAAGGATTTATGTAACACAGAAGAGGACAGTAAGGTGTAATAAACAAAATAAATCACTTAGGAAAAGGTGTTAGGGAGCTTTATGCAGAGTATGGTGATATTGGAAGGATTTATGTAACACAGAAGAGGACAGTAAGGTGTAATAAACAAAATAAATCACTTAGGAAAAGGTGTTAGGGAGCTTTATGCAGAGTATGGTGATATTGGAAGGATTTATGTAACACAGAAGAGGACAGTAAGGTGTAATAAACAAAATAAATCACTTAGGAAAAGGTGTTAGGGAGCTTTATGCAGAGTATGGTGATATTGGAAGGATTTATGTAACACAGAAGAGGACAGTAAGGTGTAATAAACAAAATAAATCACTTAGGAAAAGGTGTTAGGGAGCTTTATGCAGAGTATGGTGATATTGGAAGGATTTATGTAACACAGAAGAGGACAGTAAGGTGTAATAAACCAAATAAATCACTTAGGAAAAGGTGTTAGGGAGCTTTATGCAGAGTATGGTGATATTGGAAGGATTTATGTAACACAGAAGAGGACAGTAAGGTGTAATAAACAAAATAAATCACTTAGGAAAAGGTGTTAGGGAGCTTTATGCAGAGTATGGTGATATTGGAAGGATTTATGTAACACAGAAGAGGACAGTAAGGTGTAATAAACAGAGTAAATCACTTAGGAAAAGGTGTTAGGGAGCTTTATGCAGAGTATGGTGATATTGGAAGGATTTATGTAACACAGAAGAGGACAGTAAGGTGTAATAAACAAAATAAATCACTTAGGAAAAGGTGTTAGGGAGCTTTATGCAGAGTATGGTGATATTGGAAGGATTTATGTAACACAGAAGAGGACAGTAAGTTGTAATAAACAGAGTAAATCACTTAGGAAAAGGTGTTAGGGAGCTTTATGCAGAGTATGGTGATATTGGAAGGATTTATGTAACACAGAAGAGGACAGTAAGGTGTAATAAACAAAATAAATCACTTAAGAAAAGGTGTTAGGGAGCTTTATGCAGAGTATGGTGATATTGGAAGGATTTATGTAACACAGAAGAGGACAGTAAGGTGTAATAAACAGAGTAAATCACTTAGGAAAAGGTGTTAGGGAGCTTTATGCAGAGTATGGTGATATTGGAAGGATTTATGTAACACAGAAGAGGACAGTAAGGTGTAATAAACAGAGTAAATCACTTAGGAAAAGGTGTTAGGGAGCTTTATGCAGAGTATGGTGATATTGGAAGGATTTATGTAACACAGAAGAGGACAGTAAGGTGTAATAAACAAAATAAATCACTTAGGAAAAGGTGTTAGGGAGCTTTATGCAGAGTATGGTGATATTGGAAGGATTTATGTAACACAGAAGAGGACAGTAAGGTGTAATAAACAAAATAAATCACTTAGGAAAAGGTGTTAGGGAGCTTTATGCAGAGTATGGTGATATTGGAAGGATTTATGTAACACAGAAGAGGACAGTAAGGTGTAATAAACAAAATAAATCACTTAGGAAAAGGTGTTAGGGAGCTTTATGCAGAGTATGGTGATATTGGAAGGATTTATGTAACACAGAAGAGGACAGTAAGGTGTAATAAACAAAATAAATCACTTAGGAAAAGGTGTTAGGGAGCTTTATGCAGAGTATGGTGATATTGGAAGGATTTATGTAACACAGAAGAGGACAGTAAGGTGTAATAAACAAAATAAATCACTTAGGAAAAGGTGTTAGGGAGCTTTATGCAGAGTATGGTGATATTGGAAGGATTTATGTAACACAGAAGAGGACAGTAAGGTGTAATAAACAGAGTAAATCACTTAGGAAAATGTTTTAGGGAGCTTTTTTGTTTTCCCCTCATTAGGTCTGTTACTGATGGCTAATGCTGGTCTGTGTGGTGGATCAGACCCATGAACCACAGGTAAGCCAGTGGTGGTGTGGTGCAGTACATACACTTTGTAGGGATCCACCGCCCCCTTGTGGTACACACCCCCACACCAGGGTCCTTCCCACGGCCACCTGCAGATATATATCACCAGCTGTGGCTCATGGGTGCATGCCACAGATGCATCACCAGTGTCAGTATAAACTAGTTAATCATCCCTTCATATCTTATTTCTTGAGAGGGAGGCCGAGGATGAGATGGAGGGATGGGGTGGAGAGGTATATGAGAGAGGAGGGGTGTGAGCTGGGAGCAGGGCAGTGAAATGGCAGGGGACAGGGCGACATGGAGGCGATTTGTTTGTGGCCACCCCTTATGGGATTACGGCGTCTGGCAATAGATAGATAGATAGATAGTGTGTTCATCTTAACTTGGCCTCTCCGTGTAGCTCAGTAGCCTCGTAACACAATACCTCAGCTCTGCATTCTTCCCGTAGCACTTCTTTGTGACTAGCATCAATTTATAGTGCCATTATTAGCCCGTGTTATGTTAGTTTTAGGCCAGGTTAGAGTGGACGGAGTGTAGCAATAATTTTTTTGGGTCATAAAGGAGTTGTGGCCGAGTGAGCGGACGTGGCGGTGGTTTGAGAGAGCTGCCCAGTGTGGCAACGTTGGCGCCAGCATCAAACTCGTGGTGGCACTGCTGTATAACGAAGGAGGTGAGTGTGGTGGCACTGTTGGCAGAGTGTACCATTAGTTTTGACGTCTGTGCAACTGGTCAACTCTGGAACTGTCTCCCTCCTTATTTTGTACTCTGGAACTGTCTCCCTCTTTATTTCGTACTCTACAGCTGTCTCTCTCTTTATTTCCTACTGCCTATGACCTCCAGTATAGGTAGGTAAGTTAACCAATACTCCCAGTTCTTCATGTATGCAGCAGGTCAACTCTGGAACTGTCTCCCTCTTTATTTCCTACTGCCTATGACCTCCAGTGTAGGTAGGTAAGTTAACCAATACTCCCAGTCCTTCATGTATGCAGCAGGTCAACTCTGGAACTGTCTCCCTCTTTATTTCCTACTGCCTATGACCTCCAGTATAGGTAGGTAGGTAGGTAAGTTAACCAATACTCCCTGTCCTTCATGTATGCAACAGGTCAACTCTGGAACTGTCTCCCTCTGTCTGTATTTCCTACTTCCTATGATCTCCAGTCTTTTAAATGCAGTGTGTCCAGGCATCTCAAAATAAACGCATCTTGAATTTGGCTCTCTCTTGTATTGTAGGGTCAACTCTGGAACTGTCTCCCTCTGTCTGTATTTCCTGCTGCCTATGACCTCCAGTGTAGGTAGGTAGGTAGGTAAGTTAACCAATACTCCCAGTTCTTCATGTATGCAACAGGTCAGCTCTGGAACTGTCTCCCTCTGTCTGTATTTCCTACTTCCTATGATCTCCAGTCTTTTAAATGCAGTGTGTCCAGGCATCTCAAAATAAACGCATCTTGAATTTGGCTCTCTCTTGTATTGTTTTTGTTTTTTTCTTGGAGGGAACGGTTTGTGGTTCCTGGCCTTGGGTTCCTTCTTCTTTTGCCGCTCATGTACAGGGCTGGAAAAAATCACAGATATTTTTTAAATCTGATTTTATTATTTTTCCCCAAGGGTGTTTGTGGCTGTGGGAAACCTGTGGAGGGAGTAGCATAGTGGGTGTGTGTACCTGGTGGTGTGTGTGTGTGTGTGTGCATGAGGCAGCAGTATATACCACTGTTGACATAAACAGACGTACAACACTGAAAATATTAATGTGGATGGGAAGTGGCAGTAATGCAGTGCAGCACAGGCAGCACTTGTTGGTGTGGCAGTGCACCACAGGCAGCACTTGTTGGTGTGGCAGTGCACCACAGGCAGCACTTGTTGGTGTGGCAGTGCACCACAGGCAGCACTTGTTGGTGTGGCAGTGCAGCACAGGCACCACTTGTTGGTGTGGCAGTGCACCACAGGCAGCACTTGTTGGTGTGGCAGTGCAGCACAGGCAGCACTTGTTGGTGTGGCAGTGCAGCACAGGCAGCACTTGTTGGTGTGGCAGTGCAGCACAGGCAGCACTTGTTGGTGTGGCAGTGCAGCACAGGCAGCACTTGTTGGTGTGGCAGTGCAACACAGGCAGCACTTGGTGGTGTGGCAGTGCAACACAGGCAGCACTTGTTGGTGTGGCAGTGCAGCACAGGCAGCACTTGTTGGTGTGGCAGTGCACCACAGGCAGCACTTGTTGGTGTGGCAGTGCAGCACAGGCAGCACTTGTTGGTGTGGCAGTGCACCACAGGCAGCACTTGTTGGTGTGGCAGTGCACCACAGGCAGCACTTGTTGGTAGGAGGCAGGTTACTCACACTCAGGGTTGGACAATATAGCTTATATATATTTTTTAAACTGTAACATTTTATTTAAATCAGATTTTTAAATTTAAATTGATTGTTTGAATTAATTGGATTTTTTAAAATTAATTTTTCTTTCACTTTTATAAACTTTTTGTTGTTTTTGTGTAGTAAGCCTTTATCAGTGTTAAATGAAATCCTATGTTGGTATCCTTCATTTATTACCCATGAGTTGCTGGACATCCAAAACACCTGATGCATTACAGGCTTTGCTGGCTGCACCTCTTGACTCCTTCCAATCCAGAGCAGATGTTACTGTAGCCGCTCAATCACTGTCTGCCTCATAAACTAAAACACACAGTGTTTGGCAAAGGTCAGACAGCCTTCTTTCTTGTGTTGTAATATTTGCCTTGTAGCAGAAGGCAGCCACTGGTGCCTGACATGATCAACAGCAGTACAGCAAGAGTACACACCAAGCACACTTGCTGCACATGTACAGGTGTATGGTGTGTAGGAGCACTACTGGCCCTTGGGAACAGGCTGTGAAGCCTATGTCCAGAGTTGGACACATTAAAAACAAAAAAAACTGTACAACACACAGCCACCACAGTCTCTGTCATCTTCTGTTTTATTGTATTTATTTAAAAAAAACATTTGATTTAAATCATGATTTTTTCACTCTGACTTAAATTGATTTAAATCACATGATTGACATCACGATTTAAATCATAACAACCCTGGTTGATGATGATGATGATGATGATGATGATGATGATGATGATGATGATGATGATGATGAAGAGGAGGAGGAGATTTGATAATGATGATGATGATGCACATTCTCTTTCTCTCCACAGTGACATTAGCAAGACTTTAGCTGATAATAATTGATGACATTGATGATGATGATACTCGTTGTCCATCTGCCTACCACAGTGGTGTTTGGGAAGACTGTGGTGTATGGAGAGCGTGCCATAGAGCTGCTGGAGGGCTTGGAGGGCTGTGGTGGAGGCTGTGGTGGTGGTGGTGGCGTTGGTCTGTGGTCGCAGCTGTGGCTACTGTACCGGCCGCCGTGGGGGGCCCTGGCGCTGTGTTGTAAACGATACGTATATACGCGCGTCTGTCACATCGCACAGGTGGGTCTCTCTCTTTCTCTCTCTCTCACTCTCTCTCTCTCTCTCTCTCGGTCTTTCTCTGTCATTCTGTCTCTCTCTTCCCTACCTCTCTCTCTCTGTCTTCCATTCTCCCTCCCTCTCTCTCTCTCTCTCTCTCTCTCTTGTGTTGTAAACATTATGTATACACGCGCGTCTGTCACATCGCACGGGTGGGTCTCTCTTTCTCTCTCTCTCTCTCTCTCTCTCTCTCTCTCAAGGAGCCTGCATGTGGTGGCACTATGCACACTGGGTGGAGCATCAGCATCATGCACCCAGGAACCAGACCAGTTGATATTTGGCCGCAGCTGACCATAGGATGATGATGATGATGATGATGATAATAATAACAATAATAATAATAACAATAATAATAATAACAACAACAATGGTTATAATAATAATAATAATAACAAAGATTAATAATAAACAGATAGATATATAGATAGATAGATAGATAATGAGGAGAATAATGAAGATATTGTTGATGACTGATGACTCTCCTCGTCAGTCTCTCACCCTCCATCCTCTCCACATGGCCAAACCACCTCAGTGTGTTCCTCCTAACAATTGCTATAATTCTATAAAACATCTATGGTATTTCAAGATGCTTATAATATATCAACTTATCACACTAAATCATTGAAAAAAAAAAAAGCCATGTTTTTTGAGTCTGCATTGGTGGAGTAACCGTAGATAGATAGACAGATAGATAATGGTGTTTGTTTACCAGATGACGGGTGCGTCGTGGGCGGTTCGTCACCTCAGTCGCATATCCGAAGTTGCAGGTCGATTGCCAGACTGCAACGATGGATGTGATGTCAGTTGGCTACGTCTGGCAGTGGAGGCAGGTGACACAGCAGCCAGAGTGCAGGTAAAGATAGCTCTCTCTCTCTCTCTCTCACAAAATATTCAACACAAACATGCACAATAACACACAAAGATGGCTGGAACTCTCTCTCTCTCTCTCTCTCACAAAATACTCGACACAAACATGCACAGTAACACACAAAGATGGCTGGCAAACTACTCAGCAGACAGATGTGCACACGTAACATTTGCCGGTCAGTCTTCTAGCATCAGAAACTTCACAAACGGCGTCCCCCAAGGATCAGTTTTATCCCCTACACTCTTTAACCTATACATGCACGACGTACCCACACCCCACACACCACAGATACACATAGCTTCCTGTACGGACGACATAACACACATGTACACACCCAAATGCACACACAGTCGCATACATCATCTAACCTTACCTCAGCACACTACACGAATAGGCTCAAATTACCCCCAGCCAAATCTACAGTGACCCTTCTCACACACTGGACAGCAGAACACAGTCACAGCCCACACCTCACCATAAACAACACTCCCCTACCACACACACACACACACACACACACACACACACACACACACACACACACAATCCTTGGTGTAATGTACATCAATGTCATTTAAACAACACATCACAAACATTATAATTAAAACAACGCCAAGACTCAATGCTTTGAGGTCACTTGCCCATACACCATTCAGACACAACAAAGAAACCACCACCACAGTATACAAACAGTATATACAACCACTACCACAGCATACAAACAATATATACAACCACCACCACAGTATACAAACAATATATACAACCACTACCACAGTATACAAACAATATATACAACCACTACCACAGTATACAATATATACAACCACTACCACAGTATACAAACAATACATACAACCACTACCACAGTATACAATATATACAACCACTACCACAGTATACAAACAATACATACGTTCAGTGATGAATTATGCAAGGCCTGCCTGGGCTTCTAACCTCACCAGAACACACTACAACACTCTACACACCATACTAAAACACACTGCAACACTCTACACACCACACAAACACACTACAACACTCTACACACCATACTAAAACACACTACAACACTCTACACACCACACAAACACACTACAACACTCTACACACCACACAAACACACTACAACACTCTACAGACCACACAAACACACTACAACACTCTACACACCACACAAACACACTACAACACTCTACACACCATAGTAAAACACACTACAACACTCTACAGACCACACAAACACACTACAACACTCTACACACCACACAAACACACTACAACACTCTACACACCACACAAACACACTACAACACTCTACACACCACACAAACACACTACAACACTCTACAGACCATACTAAAACACACTACAACACTCTACACACCACACAAACACACTACAACACTCTACACACCACACTAAAACACACTACAACACTCTACACACCACACAAACACACTACAACACTCTACATACCACACTAAAACACACTACAACACTCTACACACCACACAAACACACTACAACACTCTACACACCACACAAACACACTACAACACTCTACACACCACACAAACACACTACAACACTCTACACACCACACAAACACACTACAACACTCTACACACCACACAAACACACTACAACACTCTACACACCATAGTAAAACACACTACAACACTCTACACACCACACAAACACACTACAACACTCTACAGACCACACAAACACACTACAACACTCTACAGACCACACAAACACACTACAACACTCTACACACCACACAAACACACTACAACACTCTACATACCACACTAAAACACACTACAACACTCTACACACCACACAAACACACTACAACACTCTACATACCACACTAAAACACACTACAACACTCTACACACCACACAGAACAAGGCCCTAAACAGTAAATAATACTATTAAGCACATTATGCAAGACTGCATTGCACACAATCACCTACGCCAACAACACAACATACTGTACACTCCTTGAGAGCTCTGTGGGAAAGCCCGGTCTCGGCCGTGGCCTTCCTTAGGGACTCGGGGCTGTACGGCCAGACTGCCTAGGCAACAACTACTACTATTACTACCCCACCTCATCACAACACCAATGGCAGCAAGCGTGTGGGACCCTATGAACAAAACAAAACAAATAATCCACTGATATTTCCAATCTATCTGTCTCTCTATTTATCTATCTATTGCCAGACGCTTTAAGCCTATAAGGGGTGGCCACAAACAAATCGCCTCCATGTCACCCTGTCCCCTGCCATTTCACTGCCCTGCTCCCAGCTCACACCCCCCTCTCTCATATACCTCTCCACCCCATCCCTCCATCTCATCCTTGGCCTCCCCCTCCCTCTACCCCCCTCCACCTCACTCACATACACTCTCCTCATCAGTCTCTCACTCTCCATCCCCCCAGCTCACACCCCCCTCTCTCATATACCTCTCCACTCCATTCCTCCATCTCATCGTTAATATTATTATTATTATTATTATTATTATTATTACTATTATTATTACTCATTATTATTATTATTATATTCCGATAATCTCCCTGTTTAACCCCACACAATCTCCGTGTCATCTCCACCTAATTGCCATAATTGAATGATGAATTTCTGGGCAGCAATGGAGGGCCAGGTACGAAGGACGACACCTGCGGGGCATGCTGGACCCCGGCACACAGCTACAAGCGTCACGGGAACTTCGTGAACTGTGCCACACTGGATTTTACCCGGCCACACTCACACTGGCGTACTTCCTGGCCACCTCAAGGTATTTATCTATCTGAATGTCTATCTGTAGTGTGTGTGTGTGTGTGTGAGAGAGAGAGAGAGAGAGATAGGTGCTGAGTCCGTATAGGGGTATGTAGTGTTTTGTTTGTGTGTGTGTGTGTTTGAAAGAGAGAGAAAGAGTTATGATAGAGAGAATTACAAGAGAGAGAAAGAGAGTTTTGTAAGTGTGTGTGTGTGTGTGTGTGTGTGAGAGAGAGAGAGAGGTGCGTGAGTCTGTATGGGGATATTTAGTGTTTTGTGTGTGTGTGTGTGTGTGCACGTGTGTGTGTGTGTGTGAGAGAGAGAGAGGTGTGTGAGTCCATATGGGGGTATCTAGTGTTTGTGTGTGAGAGAGAGAGAGAGAGACTATCGTAAGTAAGTTTCTCTCTTCGTACGCAGGTTGGGAGGGGCCAGGCGATATGGGAGGTGTGTGAATTCGTGCAAGGCAGCCTGACATTTGTGTGTGTGCGTATGTGAGAGAGAGAGACTATCGTAAGCAAATTTCTCTTCGTACACAGGTTAGGAGGGAGCCAGGCGATGTGTGAGGTGCGTGAATTCGTGCAGGGCAGTCCCTCGTCACGCACGTGGTCTGCGCTGCACTACCAACAACGGGTAACGCCGCACATGCATCACGTGCTGATTGATTGGCTGTGTGAGGTGGCTAATATGAAACAGCACGCGTCCAAGGTTCTGCACTCAGCGGCACAGGTGGAGCAGCACTAGCATTATTATTATTATTATTATTATTATTATTATTATTATTTTGTGGTAAATGAGGGCGCTCCCAATCCACTCACTCGATGTAGTGCTGCTCTCGGGTGTCTGCCCTTTCCTCTCCTCCCTCCATTCCTTCCTTCCTCTTCTGTCTTTCTTTCCTTCATTCTTTCCTCTTCCTTCTGCCTGTGGGTCACTTTACACTCCCTCTTCTGTCTTTCTTTCCTTCATTCTTTCCTCTTCCTTCTGCCTGTGGGTCACTTTACACTCCCTCTTCTGTCTTTCTTTCCTTCATTCTTTCCTCTTCCTTCTGCCTGTGGGTCACTTTACACTCCCTCTTCTGTCTTTCTTTCCTTCATTCTTTCCTCTTCCTTCTGCCTGTGGGTCACTTTACACTCCCTCTTCTGTCTTTCTTTCCTTCATTCTTTCCTCTTCCTTCTGCCTGTGGGTCACTTTACACTCCCTCTTCTGTCTTTCTTTCCTTCATTCTTTCCTCTTCCTTCTGCCTGTGGGTCACTTTACACTCCCTCTTCTGTCTTTCTTTCCTTCATTCTTTCCTCTTCCTTCTGCCTGTGGGTCACTTTACACTCCCTCTTCTGTCTTTCTTTCCTTCATTCTTTCCTCTTCCTTCTGCCTGTGGGTCACTTTACACTCCCTCTTCTGTCTTTCTTTCCTTCATTCTTTCCTCTTCCTTCTGCCTGTGGGTCACTTTACATTCCCTCTTCTGTCTTTCTTTCCTTCATTCTTTCCTCTTCCTTCTGCCTGTGGGTGACTCTACACTGAGTGACAAGCCAAATGGTTTCCTGTGCACCAGGTAACCATTTACAGTCAAGTCGCCTATGGTGCAGGTAATTGGTTCTGGAACAATCCCACGCCATAGAAAACCGTGCCATACAAATAACTAAACTAAATTGAATTTGGTTCTGGATGTTCACCCAAAATCCCCCTTCTCACCCCACTTTACACCGGCACACAGTGAAGCAACCAGTCAGTGCTTGTATTACATACAAATTAACACTGAACAATAAATAATAAAGGGCTTTAAAGGACATAAAATACTGTACTGAACGTACCTAAGTCCAACGATGGTAGTGCTAAGGTGGAAGGGGTTGGGTTGGTGGTTCCGAGGCAAGAGGCAAGCTACTGCCTGTCAGCTTGAGGCCAGACTGGTGGTGCCTCTTGCTGCTGCTGGGTAAGGCTGTCTTCCTCCATTTCAGCCGCCTGAAGGAACCCCTCAAAATCTGCCTCTGACATCGCTGGTAACGCGTTGTCGTCCTATGCCTGGGATGGCCCTGCCTGTGGCTCAGGCTCTGGTGGTGGCAGTGGTTGTGAGACTCGGGAAAAGTAGTGTGTGGTAACCTGGTGTTGGAGGTCATTGAACTCCTGTGATGGAGGTCCTGGTAGCGCCGCTGCCTTTTCAGTTAAGGTAACAACATTCCAACACCTGCTCACACCTCCATCCCATTCCTGGACTCATTCCTTGAGCGTGTCCACTGCCACTAACAAATCACTCAAGTTTTTCATTGTTGGCTCCTGCCTCTGCCACAGCCTCACTGTCAGCCTGTCTGTCACTCCCACTGTCCACTGGCGCATCTCCCTCTATGACCTCATCCACCACAGCTTGGAAAGAGTTGGTGCCACTGTCACCCACGTCCATCACGTCGTCTGCTGTTACCTCAGAACAACCAGGAACTTGATGGGCAACGTTCACAACCTCCTGCAGTTGTTGCGCCACGTCCTGTGGCCTGCCATGTGCAACAGGTTTCGAGGTACAGAGGTTAGGCAGGAGAAGGCGCCAAGCTTGGATGATGGTGGCCTGGTATAGCTTGTCCCAAGCCCTAAGCAGACTGTTCATGTAGTCCTTAATGTTGTACCGGCACCAGATTCCACAACAGTTTGCACGTCCCTCGGTGTGGTGGGGTCTGGCTGAATGGCGTTGTTGTCGTCGTCACAACCTGCATCTTCCCCAGTGTTGCTGTCAGGTGTAGGAACAGACCCCCCAGTGTCCTGCAGCTCCTGAACCTCAGGTGCATCACTGGTAACTGCACGCAGGAACTTGTGGTACATGTACTGGCTGTACATGTGCTTGGTGTTGGCGATAATTTCCTGGTGTAGCGGCTGCAGGAGAGAGGTGGTGTTGGGTGGGAAGAAGACAACCATCACTTGTGGGTGGGGGGATGCCAGGTGCTGGGGGTGGCATGGGGCATTGTCCAGCAAGAGAAGCACTTTGAAAGGAACACCGTGCTTCTTACAGTGCTGCTCTGCATCCTTCACATACACTTCAAACCACTCAGCCACCAGGTTCAACATTGCCTATGCCTTCGCCTGCTGCCTCCAGTACGCACCAGACTCCGACCTGTCATGAAGGTTGCTGAAGGGCTGGGGCTTCTTAGCTGGGTGAATGATGAAGGGTTTCATTTTAAAATTACTGGCAGCATTGGTGCACAAAATAACAGTGTACCGAGATTTGTCAGCCTACCTTCCCCTTGCCTGCTGCTGCTGCTTCAAGATGTAGGTGGCAGATGGCAGATGTTTCCACTGCATCCCGGTCTGCCATGCTGCTGTAACCTTCCACTGTGACCTTATCTTGAAGGAGAGCAGGGAATCTGGCAGCAGCGGTGGTGTCTGCTGAGGCACGTTCACCAGTGAGGAGAACGTTCTTCAGGTTCTTCCTCTTCAGAAAACTCAGGAACCATCCTGGCTGGCTTGGAATGACTTGGACGGGCTCAGGCCAAGGCGGCGACAGGCAACACTGTGAAATTTCCTGGCCCTGTCTCTGGGCATAGGTCCATCGATGGGTGTGTTATGCCTCCCCTGCCGCAGCACAAACACCTGCAGGCACCTCTCTGCCCACAGAAGTGCTTCCTCCTTGCACCTAACACATCCGTTGATGCTCCCAGTCCTGTAAGCCTTAACACATTTCAGATTATTCTCTCTGTTCTTGTAAATGGTACGAAAGCTGGATTTTATAGGATCTGGTGATACTACCCTTCTTCTCCCCTTTCTCGATCCATTACATCCAACTTTTCGTCAATTTTTAATGGCCTTGAAGTGCTCCCAGGGGTGGCGGGGTGTGCGGGGTGCCTGTCTGCCGTTTCTGTGCACTTAACAATAGGCAGCGATGACAGGCAGGTCAGGGGAGGGTAAGTAGCGGTCTGGCTACACACTGAGCGGGTGTTGACTGGCAGGAGAGGGATGAGGTTTGCCCAGGCGTTTCAAACCTTGCCACGCCGCCACACCATAGGTATTTTATGCGGTGGTTCGTTTTATTTTATTCTTCCACCTTACTGTGTCATAGAAAACCATAGCATGGGAGTCTGCACCATAAGCGACTTGACTGTGCTACGCTGGGTGGTAACCATAACACCAAATTATGGCGCCTGGTGGTTTAGTGGGTAATTAAGGCGCTCCAATCGGATTGAGCCGGTGCAGGTTTATATCCAAGGGGTGGTTGGGGTTTATTGCTCATGTAATGCCACTCAGGGATGAGTGAGGCTGGTCACTCTCATCTTAAATGTCAGCACCAACTTGCCTAGCCCCGGCCTCCTACGCTCCTCATGGGGCAACACAGGATTGGAGGATGGATGGATGAGTGAGTGGAAGAAGTAGGCAGCACTACATCAAATGAGTGGATAATGAAGATGATGACAGTGATGATGATGATGACAAAGATAATGATGATGATAATAATAATGATAATGATGATGATAGCAATGATGATGATGACATTGATGATGCTGATGATAGCGATGATGATGATGATGATGATATTGATGATGCTGATGATAGTGATGATGATATTGATGTACGTTTGTTTACAGATCGTTGACGCCTACCTCAATGTGCAACAAGTCAGACGCAGTGAACTTCAGCTCATTGGTATAACATCTCTCCTTCTGACCACAAGGTTGGTGTGTGTGTGTGTGCGTGTGTTCTTACCTAATTGTTCTTACCTAATTGTATCTTTACAGGAATGAGTCCAGCTCGTACTGTCCCGTGTCTTAAACCATATTTATCGTACATATCCTTAAATCTGTGAATTGTTTTGGCACACACTATTTCATGCGGTAGTGCATTCCATTGATCAATTGCTCTGTTTGGGAAACTGAATTTCCTTACGTCTTTATCACCTCTCATCTTATGCAGTTTTTTGCAGTGTCCTCTTGCTGATGCTTCTCCATATGTTAAGTAATCATTTATGTCTATTTTCTCCTTTCCTGATATGCATTTATATAGCATTATCATGTCACCTCTTTTCCTTCTCTCCTGTAGTGTTGGTAGATTCAGTTTATTTAGTCTTTCTTCGTAGCTTAGGTCCCTTAAGCTTGGTATCCATCTTGTAGCGGCCTTTTGAACTTTTTCAATCTTGTCTATGTGCTTTTTGAGATGAGGACTCCAGACTACTGATGCATATTCCAGGGTTGGTCTAATGAATGATGTTATTATCCTTCTTAGCATGTCTTCATTTATGTATGTGAATGCTATTCTCATATTTGCAAGCAGTGTATACATGTTCCGTACCTTCTCGCTGATGTGGTCAGCCGGAGATAGTCTGTTATTGATAATCACACCTAGGTCTTTCTCTCTTTCTGATGTGTGTAGGGTTTTATTTCCTAACGTATAATCCCAATCAGGTCTTTTTCCACTTTTACCAAACTTGATTACATGACACTTGTCCACATTGAATTCCATTTGCCATGTACTACTCCATTCATGAAGTTTATTTAATTCTTCTTGTAGCTCCCTACAAGAGTCTGTGCTAGTAATTCTCCTTTGTATTTTTGCATCATCTGCAAACATACTCAGATAGCTTTCATTTCCAGTGTTACTGTTTATATCATTTATATACACTAAAAACATGATTGGTGCCAGCACTGAACCCTGTGGTACTCCACTAGTCACTTCTTTCCATGATGAGTAGTTTCCTCTTAGTACTGTCCTCATTTCTCTTTTTATGAGAAAGTCTTGCATCCAACAAAACAGTTTGCCTCGAATTCCTCCTTGATGGTACAGTTTCCATAAAAGTCTTTGGTGTGGTACTGTGTCAAAAGCTTTCTTGAAATCTAAATGGATACTGTCCACCCATCCTTCCCTTTCCTGTATTGTGTTTGTTACTCTGTCATAGTAGCTCAACAGATTAGTAACACAGGATTTTCCTTTTCTGAAACCAAACTGTCTTTCTGTTATCATACTGTGTTCTTCTAGATGATTTACCCAAGCTTTTCTTATAAGTTTTTCTAATACCTTGCTTACAACACTGGTCAGTGATACTGGTCGGTAGTTGAGTGGATTTTGTCTGTTTCCTTTCTTGAATAAGGGGACAATATTTGCTTTCTTCCAAATGTCAGGTAGTTTACCTTGACTCAAAGATTTCTTGAAAATTAAAAATAATGATTTACTTAACTCCTTTGCACATTCTGGTAACACCCAACATGACATTTCATCAGGACCACTTGCATTTCCTCTGTCTAATCCACTTAACTCCTCCTGTATTACTTTTTCTGGTATTTGTATATCTGGTAGTATGTGTGGACATGCGTGTGCCACATAGTCCCTCTCAAAATGTTTTTCTTCTGTAAAAACTAATTGGAAATTCTTACTGAGTGCTTCACAAATATCTTTCTCTTGTGTATAAGTGATTCCCTCGTACGTGATGGATTGTATTATATCCTCCTCAAACTGTTTGGTGTGTGTGTGTGTGTGTGTGTGTGTGTGAGAGAGAGAGAGAATAATGTTGACTTGGTGTGTGTGTGTGTAAAACTTGGCTCCATGTGTACTCGTGTGTGTGTGTGTGTGTGTGTGTGTGTGTGTGTGTGTGTGTGTGTGTAAAACTTGGCTCCATGTGTACTCCTGTGTGTGTGTGTGTGTGTGTAAAACTTGGCTCCATGTGTACTCCTGTGTGTGTGTGTGTGTGTGTGTAAAACTTGGCTTGGTACTCATGTGTGTGTGTGTGTAAAACTTGGATTCATGTGTGCTCATGTGTGTGTGTGTGTGTGTGTGTATTATTGGCTCATGTGTACTCTTGTGTGTGTGTGTGTGTGTGTGTGTGTGTGTGTGTGTTTTATTGGCTCATGTGTACTCTTATGTGTGTGTGTGCGTTAAAAAGTTTGTTTACATCGCAGGTTTGTGTCAGGGGCGTCCCTACTGACGGTGCGAGAGGCGTCGTGGGTGACTGACGATACGTACGCTTATAGTGATGTGGTACGAACGTTGGGAGAGGTCATGGCCGCCCTCAAAGCAAATCTGGATAGGCCCACAAGTGAGTTGATAGATAGATAGATAGATAGATAGATGGATAGATAGATAGATAGATAGATAGATAAGGTAGGTGGATAGATAGATTGATGGATGGGTAGGAATATGAATATGTAAATGGATGTATGGATGGATGGGTAGGTAGGTTGGGATATATATATAGATAGATAGATAGATAGATGGATAGATAGATAGATAGATATAACACTCCCTAACGCCTCCTAACAGTTCTAGATTACGCGATGGTCATCCTGGAGTGTGTACAAGCGCCTGATCTAACCCGGGATTGGACCGCATTCGTGTGTGACCTGGCCATCACCTGCTCGTACCCTCCTCGCACCACCCTCGCCCAGGTAGTGTGCTTGCCAAGTTTTACACACACACACACACACACACACACACATCTGGAATATACATAAGTAAGTAAGTATATATTAACCACAATATGCAGTTACAGATACAGGATTTCCCTTAACATGACAAACAGCATATCAGATATTAGCAAACAATTATGGTGCACAGAACAAGTGATGTATTAAAGGGTTGATCAGTGACCCTATATAGCCTTAATGAAAGATGGCAATAACTACACTTCTCATTAGTAACGCAACTACAATGTCACCAATCACCTTTTTTACGGAAACAAAAAATGCCAGTGATATATCATGGTTAGAATAAGAGTGTACATAATGACTTAAATACCCTTTAAATAACACAGGTTATGATAAACATTATAGTACACACTAGCCAAAACAGGACCTTATACACTATCTGCTCAATAAATACCCTTTAAATAACACAGGTTATGATAAACATTATAGTACACACTAGCCAAAACAGGACCTTATACACTATCTGCTCAATAAATACCCTTTAAATAACACAGGTTATGATAAACATTATAGTACACACTAGCCAAAACAGGACCTTATACACTATCTGCTCAATAAATACCCTTTAAATAACACAGGTTATGATAAACATTATAGTACACACTAGCCAAAACAGGACCTTATACACTATCTGCTCAATAAATACCCTTTAAATAACATAGGTTATGATAAACATTATAGTACACACTAGCCAAAACAGGACCTTATACACTATCTGCTCAATAAATACCCTTTAAATAACATAGGTTATGATAAACATTATAGTACACACTAGCAAAAACAGGAAAGGACCTTATACACTATCTGCTCAATAGCAAGCAGCATCGTCAGCAATGATTTGACTCCAGGAAGTAAAGTTATATCTTGTACGTATGTGCTGAGTCAGTGGACACACCTCCAGTACATGCAACTCTGTTTGTACAGCACCACATGGACAGAACCACTCTGCTACCACAGCACCACATGGACAGAACCGCTCTGCTACCACAGCACCACATGGACAGAACCGCTCTGCTACCACAGCACCACATGGACAGAACCACTCTGCTACCACAGCACCACATGGACAGAACCGCTCTGCTACCACAGCACCACATGGACAGAACCGCTCTGCTACCACAGCACCACATGGACAGAACCGCTCTGCTACCACAGCACCACATGGACAGAACCGCTCTGCTACCACAGCACCACATGGACAGAACCGCTCTGCTACCACAGCACCACATGGACAGAACCGCTCTGCTACCACAGCACCACATGGACAGAACCGCTCTGCTACCACAGCACCACATGGACAGAACCGCTCTGCTACCGGCACACGTCCACACCGATGCCAACGGCCCGTCTCAAATGCCAGATTGTAACTGATTACCCGCAGCCGACTAAATGCCATTCTGTGTACCTCACTAGTTTTACCACAACATTTATAGATCTCGTGAACTGTTAAGGTAGGGTTCAACACATTATAAATTAGGCTTCTAGAAGATGTAGAGTTAGAAATTGATTGCTTTAAAGATTCATTGCCGACTTTAACATCATCAACAGAATTATTAATTAAACTCTTAATGTGTTTACTTGTTGGTGTGTTAGCCGCCATGGTCAGCCTGACGGTGTGCACCCACGGGTCATCGGGCATACCGCGCCTCTCCCCCCACAGTCGCTGGAAAACCTTCCTCTGCCTTGCTAGTACAAAAGATTTCAGTGGCTGGCACCCGAGTTCCACGTGACAAACGCCCGTGCACGCCGTCATACGAGCTCCCAGCAGCTGTTTAATACCCCAGTTATACAATTGTTCCATTGGCCTCAAGTTCCACGTGACAAACATCCGTGCACGCCGTCATACCAGCTCCCAGCAGCTGTTTAATACCCCAGTACAATTCTTCCATTGGCCTCAAGTTCCCATTGAAGCAGCACTCACAGCCATATAGGATGGTTGACATTAAGCCTGCTTCAATCATTTCCTTTTTAACATAAAATGATATGTCTATATTCTTTTCCAAAAATGACACAAATTTCAGAATGTGGCATGTCTTTGCTTGTGTGTGGGGGGTAATGGCGGACGACAGGGTGCCGTCGCTTGTGTACAGCTGCCCAGATACACATACCTGTCACGCCACTGCACCACCATATCACCAACGCACAATGGCACACGATCGCTCACTGACGCATGGATTGCAAAGAACTTGGTCTTAATATTATTCACAACCATGCCATTGTTTACACAGAACTGATTCAGAAATGTAAGTTTATGTTCCGTCCCGCGTCGCGTTGTCGAGAGAAGAACAGTATCGTCCATAAGGACAAGGAGATAAAGCCACTGTAAAAAACCATCTGGCCCACAATTGGACTTTATCAACATAATCATCTATCTATCTATCTATCTATAGCCCGACGCCCTAATCCCGCAGAGGGTGGCCACAGACAAATCACCTCCAAGTCATAATCATGCTGTTTACAAAAATGATAAACAATGAACAAGATGTTGGGGACGCCTGTCTGACGCCGAGCCTGGATGTTACAATGGCTGTCCCAATAATGCTCAGAGTAACCCCGTATATCGCCACCAGCGCCACTAACATTCGCCACCCGCACCCCAAATCACGTAACATGCGAAACAATTTGGCGCGAGGGACCCGGTCATATGCCATTGAAAAATCGACAAGGCAAACAACTAACTTATGCTTTCTCCTGCAGGCCAAATCAATGAACAGTCTAAGTGCCACCACATGCTCAATGCAGCCCCGGCCCTCCTGACTCCCTGCCTGCCCCCGATACGGAACAAACCACATAATTAACCGAGTTGATAGCACCATGTCATACAGCTTTGCCAAACAATATACTATATTTATACCACGATAATTCTTGGGTAATGATCTGTTCATTTTCATTCATTCATTGCCAGACGCCATGTATCCCAAACGGGGTGGCCAAGGGCTTAGAGTTAATTGTTTTACAGGGAGGGGCACTAATCCTCCACCAACCCCACTTGACACGTATAATAGTGATAATAACATTAATAATAATAATAATAGTGATTCATTCATTCATTCATTCATTGCCAGACGCCATGTATCCCAAACGGGGTGGCCAAGGGCTTAGAGTTAATTGTTTTACAGGGAGGGGCACTAATCCTCCACCAACCCCACTTGACACGTAGGGATGCCAACAGCATCTGGTGTTCCCAGGCGGTCACCCATCCAAGTACTAACCAGACCCAACATTGCTTAACTTCGCTGATCGGACAGGAAGCAGTGTACTCAACGTGGTATGGCTGTTACAATTTATTATATTTATACCACGATAATTCTTGGGTAATGATCTGTTACCTTTCTTAAATATGGTAACCACACGGGCCAACTGCCAGGATGTGGGGTAACAGCCAGAGGAAAAGACTGCATTAAACAACGCTAAAATAAATTGTATCCACTGGTCTGGTAAAACTTTATAATTCCCCGGCTTATCCCATCAGGCCCACACGCTTTATCTTGCTTTAATCTGCGTATTTCTCGCATTACCGCATTAAATTCTGTCATCATCAAGAACTGGTTTGGTTACATTTGTATTAAACTCAGTAGGTACCGTAGGTTCAGCATCATGTGGTTTATATCTATCTATCTATCTATAGCCCGACGCCCTAATCCCGCAAAGGGTGGCCGCAGACAAAACGCCTCCAAGTCGCTCTGTCACCCACCGTTTGACTACCCTCCCCCCAACTCACCCCTCCCTCCCTCATATACCTCTCAACTCCATCCCTCCACCTCATCCTCGGTCTACCTCTCCCTCTCCCTCCCTCCACCTCACCTACATACACCCTCTTAGTCAGTCTTTCATTCTCCATTCTCTCCACATGTCCAAACCACCTCAGTGTATTTCTCCTAATCTTCTCAACCACATCCACATCCACCCCACAACGTTCCTTCACTTCTTCATTCGTCAACCTGTCCCTCCACGTCACTGCACATGCTCCTCTCAGGTTACATACCTCCTCAAAAAAGACTTTGAAATCCTCATCTGTGGGTTATTTATTACCATCGGAACCATCACTATCATCTCTATACTCCCCACGCCAGTCTGTAGCTTTCCACATACGCCTGTCATCCATATCATTTAAGAGTCTCTCCCACCTGCTGACTGTGACATCCTCTGGCACAGTCACCTGAGCACACCGACTGGCACTAGCACAAATGTACAAAACATCGGCCATTTGGCTCACGTATCAATGTCAGGATCAAACTGGGGATTATCGAATCGAGAAAGGTCCCCAGTACAGTTTTCAACGCGAACATCACAAAACTTTATAGGACGTGTTAACTGAGATTTCTTCTTCTTACAACCTGAATACATAACTGCATGATCACCAAGCAAACCCGCCCGCACACCAAGGCACACCCGCCCGCACACCAAGGCACACCCGCCCGCACACCAAGGCACACCCTATCCACCACAGGGGGGGACAGAGCAACGGCTATGGGGGCGTGATCCGATGGCATATCAAGACCATTATTCACAGGGAAACTTTAAATGCAGTTTAAAATATTGGTAGAAGCAATACACACATCTGCTTCAGAAATCCATTCATTATGTCTCCTATACGTCAGATTGCTCTTATAATGTTCTTCACCATATATCAAGTTATTTACCACCACTAAAGGTTGTTCTACACACACAGTAGTCATGGTATTTGCATTCTCAGGTAAATTAATTTGCTCAGGAATCTCAGGGTAGGTGAAGTAATCAGATCCAGGAACAAGTAAATTCACTAAAATATTTTTGAACATCAGTACCAAAATGTGTGTTCAGGTCTCCCATTGGTAGAACATTACAATTGTCCTCTTTTCCACATATCATTTGCTCTTGTATATAACTGAGGATCTGTCTGTTCTCCCCTTTGGGGCTAAGATGCGAAGGAATGTGTTGGAATGGATGAGTAAGTTGGGAGTGTGTCGTCCTGTCTCGGCTACCTCCCTTTCCTTGGGGGAAGCAGCCTAGGATATAGTATAGATAGATAGATAGATATAACTGAAACTGTTAGGATTAAAGTACTGCGAATCTGTAGGGGGTATATACACAAAGCCCAAGAGCACAGTGCTCAATAGGGACTATCTGAGCCAAACTTGGTCTTTCATTTTACAGTGTACACCCATCACAAATGACTGTAAACAACGCTTTACCAGTACCACTGTGCCCCCTCTGTGTCCGTCTGACCTCACAGTGTCTCTATAACAAACATAGCCAGGTAGAGAGATACGATCACTAGTTTTCACTTCATTCAACCCTATCACATCGTAATTCATTAACAATGCCAGTACAGTACATTGGGCTTTTCTAACTTTCTACGAACCCCATTGATGTTCCACGACATGATTGCAACATGTCTTCTTTTTGGTTCACCTAGAAAGGAGCCGGCCGCCAGCTGTCGATGACCACCTGATCGCGATAAAGTTTCCTCTCCTTCGTGTCCAGCCTGATCGTGCAGCCGACGTTCTCTGGTTTAGTCCTCTCTGCTGCCTCAACATCCCGCAGACGCTTCCATTCATCCCGTACAGAAGGATGTACGTCTTTCTTCACAAACACACAGTCACACGGCGCGCCAGTCTCCTTTAGCCTCCTGGTCTTCCCAAGAATTTTACCCCACACCTGCTTCAAAGCCAAGATCACCAGGATGGGCCTCTTACGTTCCCCTGGTTTACCTCGTCCCAACCTCCGACAGGACTCGATGTTCAGCGGTTCGCCCGGTTCACTCCAGATCTTGCCAAGTTTCCCCTCGTCCGTCGTGTCTCCAGCTAAGCTCTCGCCCTCATCAGGGACGGCGAGGACGACCAGCCTTGTTTCCCTTCCTCTCCTGCTGATGGACTCCAGGACGCTCTGCTGTCTGGCAATGATCTCAGCTTGCTTATCAATTTGCTTTTGCGTACGTGACAATTATTTTATTGCAAACACTCTCTGGTGATGTTATTTGACTCTTGAGATCTGCCAGTTCCCTCGTGATCTCATCTAATTTCTGACGTTGCTGATGATTTGGTTCCTCTAACCTGTTTTTTGATGCGAGGATGCAATTCACCAGTACATCATTATTCAGTCTTGTTAACTGGTGCTTCTCCATTTGCCGTAAATCACTCAAAGACACACACACACACACACACACACACACACACACACACACACACACACACATCTCCCCATCCACTTCCCCACTTAACCCCTCCCCTCTCTCCCTCACACACACACACACCTTTGGCCAAACGCAAACAAACGCACTATGTATCTTCTCTCTCTCTCTCCACAGTGTACAAAGAGCCCAGTGGACAAGGCATATCCTGGGAGCCCATTTCTTACTATAAAACTGGTATCAGCTGCTGTAATTACCCACCTGTACTTATGGTTACGAGTAAACAGGTGAAACACACACACACACACACACACACACACACACACACACACACACACACACACACACACGCTGTACTGTGAGGGGTAATGTATGTTTTTTGCGTCATCCAAACTCTTCACTCTTTCTGACCCAGCCTGATGTTGCTATTGTAAAAAAAAATCTATCTGTCTATCTATTGCCAGACGCCTTAATCCCATAAGGGGTGGTCACAAACAAATCACCTCCATGTCACCCTGTCCCCTGCCATTTCACTGCCCTGCTCCCAGCTCACACCCCCCTCTCTCATATACCTCTCCACCCCATCCCTCCATCTCATCCTCGGCCTCCCCCTCCCTCTCCCAAATTGGCATGAAAAGAATATCATGTAAGTTGTATTGATTTTGGAAGAAGTAGGCAGCACTACATCAAGTGAGTGGATGATGGTGAGAAATAGGAAGAGAGGAGGACAGGCACAGAAAAAGAATGATAAAGGCTAAGGAAGAAGTAGGCAGCACTACATCAAGTGAGTGGATGATGGTGAGAAATAGGAAGAGAGGAGGACAGGCACAGAAAAAGAATGATAAAGGCTAAGGAAGAAGTAGGCAGCACTACATCAAGTGAGTGGATGATGGTGAGAAATAGGAAGAGAGGAGGACAGGCACAGAAAAAGAATGATAAAGGCTAAGGAAGAAGTAGGCAGCACTACATCAAGTGAGTGGATGATGGTGAGAAATAGGAAGAGAGGAGGACAGGCACAGAAAAAGAATGATAAAGGCTAAGGAAGAAGTAGGCAGCACTACATCAAGTGAGTGGATGATGGTGAGAAATAGGAAGAGAGGAGGACAGGCACAGAAAAAGAATGATAAAGGCTAAGGAAGAAGTAGGCAGCACTACATCAAGTGAGTGGATGATGGTGAGAAATAGGAAGAGAGGAGGACAGGCACAGAAAAAGAATGATAAAGGCTAAGGAAGAAGTAGGCAGCACTACATCAAGTGAGTGGATGATGGTGAGAAATAGGAAGAGAGGAGGACAGGCACAGAAAAAGAATGATAAAGGCAAAGGAAGAAGTAGGCAGCACTACATCAAGTGAGTGGATGATGGTGAGAAATAGGAAGAGAGGAGGACAGGCACAGAAAAAGAATGATAAAGGCTAAGGAAGAAGTAGGCAGCACTACATCAAGTGAGTGGATGATGGTGAGAAATAGGAAGAGAGGAGGACAGGCACAGAAAAAGAATGATAAAGGCTAAGGAAGAAGTAGGCAGCACTACATCAAGTGAGTGGATGGTGGTGAGAAATAGGAAGAGAGGAGGACAGGCACAGAAAAAGAATGATAAAGGCTAAGGAAGAAGTAGGCAGCACTACATCAAGTGAGTGGATGATGGTGAGAAATAGGAAGAGAGGAGGACAGGCACAGAAAAAGAATGATAAAGGCTAAGGAAGAAGTAGGCAGCACTACATCAAGTGAGTGGATGATGGTGAGAAATAGGAAGAGAGGAGGACAGGCACAGAAAAAGAATGATAAAGGCTAAGGAAGAAGTAGGCAGCACTACATCAAGTGAGTGGATGATGGTGAGAAATAGGAAGAGAGGAGGACAGGCACAGAAAAAGAATGATAAAGGCTAAGGAAGAAGTAGGCAGCACTACATCAAGTGAGTGGATGATGGTGAGAAATAGGAAGAGAGGAGGACAGGCACAGAAAAAGAATGATAAAGGCTAAGGAAGAAGTAGGCAGCACTACATCAAGTGAGTGGATGATGGTGAGAAATAGGAAGAGAGGAGGACAGGCACAGAAAAAGAATGATAAAGGCTAAGGAAGAAGTAGGCAGCACTACATCAAGTGAGTGGATGATGGTGAGAAATAGGAAGAGAGGAGGACAGCCACAGAAAAAGAATGATAAAGGCTAAGGAAGAAGTAGGCAGCACTACATCAAGTGAGTGGATGATGGTGAGAAATAGGAAGAGAGGAGGACAGGCACAGAAAAAGAATGATAAAGGCAAAGGAAGAAGTAGGCAGCACTACATCAAGTGAGTGGATGATGGTGAGAAATAGGAAGAGAGGAGGACAGGCACAGAAAAAGAATGATAAAGGCTAAGGAAGAAGTAGGCAGCACTACATCAAGTGAGTGGATGATGGTGAGAAATAGGAAGAGAGGAGGACAGGCACAGAAAAAGAATGATAAAGGCTAAGGAAGAAGTAGGCAGCACTACATCAAGTGAGTGGATGGTGGTGAGAAATAGGAAGAGAGGAGGACAGGCACAGAAAAAGAATGATAAAGGCTAAGGAAGAAGTAGGCAGCACTACATCAAGTGAGTGGATGATGGTGAGAAATAGGAAGAGAGGAGGACAGGCACAGAAAAAGAATGATAAAGGCTAAGGAAGAAGTAGGCAGCACTACATCAAGTGAGTGGATGATGGTGAGAAATAGGAAGAGAGGAGGACAGGCACAGAAAAAGAATGATAAAGGCTAAGGAAGAAGTAGGCAGCACTACATCAAGTGAGTGGATGATGGTGAGAAATAGGAAGAGAGGAGGACAGGCACAGAAAAAGAATGATAAAGGCTAAGGAAGAAGTAGGCAGCACTACATCAAGTGAGTGGATGATGGTGAGAAATAGGAAGAGAGGAGGACAGGCACAGAAAAAGAATGATAAAGGCTAAGGAAGAAGTAGGCAGCACTACATCAAGTGAGTGGATGATGGTGAGAAATAGGAAGAGAGGAGGACAGGCACAGAAAAAGAATGATAAAGGCTAAGGAAGAAGTAGGCAGCACTACATCAAGTGAGTGGATGATGGTCGCCACCACCTACCAGAAATGCAGACGTCATTTTAAGCAAATTACAGCGCCTGGTGGTTTAGTGGGTAATTAAGGCGCTCCAATCGGATTGAGCCGGTGCAGGTTTATATCCAAGGGATGGTTGGGGTTTATTGCTCATGTAATGCCACTCAGGGATGAGTGAGGCAGGTCACTCTCATCTTAAATGTCAGCACCAACTTGCCTAGCCCTGGCCTCCTACGCTCCTCATGGGGCAACACAGGATTGGAGGATGGATGGATGAGTGAGTGGAAGAAGGAGGCAGCACTACATCAAATGAGTGGATGATGAAGATGATGACAGTGATGATGATGGTGATAATAATGATGATGATGATAATAATGATGATGATTTATATATTTATCCTTAACATACGCTTTCATGGAACAGCTGCGGTAAAATCAGGTTAATTAAAGAGAGAGAGAGAGAGAGAGAGAGAAGCAACGATATGTCTACCCAAGTGGCATGTTTCAGTTAGTTTTGAAATTTTGAACCATCTATCTATCTATCTATCTATCTCCCGATGCCCTGATCCCGCAAACGTGGAAGGGTATACTGAGGAAAGGTGTATAATCCCCGCATGCCTGAGAAATACTGTGTTAAGATGATCGTTGTGGCTAAGGTTCTCACCGGCTGTGTATTGAGCTTCAAGGGATTGGCAAGAAGACACGAGGCACCATCATGACCCTCCCCAAACACCTGGCTGGCCAAGGGTACCACATTTCTGTCTATCTATGTAGTGCCAGATGCCTTAATCCCATGAGGGGTGGCCTCAAACAAATCACCTCCATGTCACCCTGTCCCCTGCCATTTCACTGCCCTGCTCCCAGCTCACACCCTTCGCATCGACATGGATAATTTCTGCAACTCCCTCAACGTGGCCCAACGGCTGTATGCCGAGAAATTCTATGTGTGTGGTGCCCTGTGGCTGGTCTAGGGTGGCGCCCCTCCATTCCTCAGGGCAGCTGCGAAGAAGTTGCCCCTCGACACCACTCTGTTCTGGTGTGGGGGAAATGCGTTTGTCATTCTGTGGCAAGACACCATCCCACGTCTGTCATCTCCACCCTGCACAACAGCAAGACACAGGAACCACAGCGTTGAGTGGACACCCAACGCCGTGGTGTGACAACAATCCTTTAGCGATGGGGGGGAGTACAGCAAGTTCATGGGCGGCGTAGCTCTTGATAATCAGATAATAAAACACTTTCATTTCACTGGGAGAACACTTTAGTGGATGAAGAAGATGACCTTTTACTCCTTCAGATGGCCTTCCTCAATGCCTTCGTCCTTTACAAGAAGTACTGCGGGACCCAAAGGCGGTGGTGGTCTTTGAACCTGATCAATGGCCATATGTAGGAGACACCATTACCCATGCTGGCAAAGCGCGAGCGAGAAGGTGCAGCTCATTAATACACCCAATTAATACACCTCATTAGTACACCCAATTAGTACACCTCAGCACATCTATTAGTACACCTCATTAGCACCTCATTAGTACACCCAATTAGCACACCTCATTAGCACACCTTAATTGCTCCTTATCCCTCGTTTCAGGTCAGCTGCGCCTGTGTGCTACTCGGCTACATTCTCTCTCGACTACCCTGGCCCAACCTCTGCTCGATCTCTGGCTTCACCCACGCGCAGCTCCTTCAGCCACTCACCATTATATATAGCAAGAAGTTAGTATATATACGACATATTCCCTAACACCTTTTCCTGAGTGATTTATTTTATTACACCGTACTGTCTTGTGTTACGTAAATCCTTCCCATATCACCATACTCTGCATAAAGCTCCCTAACACCTTTTCCTAAGTGATTTATTTTGTTTATTACACCTTACTGTCCTCTTCTGTGTTACATAAATCCTTCCAATATCACCATACTCTGCATAAAGCTCCCTAACACCTTTTCCTAAGTGATTTATTTTGTTTATTACACCTTACTGTCCTCTTCTGTGTTACATAAATCCTTCCAATATCACCATACTCTGCATAAAGCTCCCTAACACCTTTTCCTAAGTGATTTATTTTGTTTATTACACCTTACTG
>NC_137070.1:5000795-5015795 GCF_032717465.1 Coenobita brevimanus | reverse complement strand
GGGCGGGGGGTCTGGGGTGGCGGGTGGACGTGAGGTGATGCGGGTGGCGGGCGGGGCGGGATCAGGGCAAGGGGTGGCAGTGGTGTGGAACAGGTGCATGTGGTGGTTGCAGTAGGTGCGTGGTGTGGTGTGGTAGTCTGTTATTACATGGTAGGGGTTCGGGACATGGGTGAGGGTGTATCGGCCCATAGAGCGTGGGGAGAGTTTGTGCGATATGGATAATTTCTGCAACAATGACCGAATCACCAGGTGTGTAGGGGTTGGGGAGGGGCAGCGTTGGGTTGGGGGTCTAGGCAGTTCTTGAGGTGGTGGAGTGGATCAGAGGTGGGGGATGCGGTGGGGGCTGCAGGTGTCAAGGTAGTGGCGGGAGGAGGGGGCTTCCCCAAATACTCGTTTGTAGGGAGAGACACCGTCCTCCCAGGGACAGGCGTTTACCCCCCGCTGAACAGTTTAACATGGGCCGGCCAATCTTCATTTTTTGTCTCCTCGATTCGGGCACGTGTTTGATTCATGAGGGTGCAGTGGCTCCTCTCGCAGACTCCATTCCTCTGGGGCCAGTACGGGGAGGAGTGGGAGATGCGATAGCCGAATATGTTGGCTTGCTCTCACCACACGGTGCTGGTGAACTCAGGGGCACTGTCCGAGTGTAGGGCCTGGGGAATTCCAAAGTAGGGAAACACGTGGCGGACCAGGGCGTCGGCCACGGTGACGGCGTGATGTTCCTTGGCCGGGCATGCAGCGAGGAACGTAGAATAAGTATCTACAAAGGTGATGATGTAGCGATACCCTGATTTGGGGTGGTAAGGGGCCTACCACGTCTTCAGAGGGCAACTGCCAAGGTTTGTGGGCAGTTATACTTCCTGAAGAGCCAGGGGTGAGGGTGGCGTCTTTGCCTAACGCACAGGCCCGGCAGGACTGGGTGACTTGTTTAGCCAGGCTGGAGGGGCTGGGGGTCCAGTAAACGTTGTTGAACACCTGGAGGAGTTTTTTCATACCCAGGTGAATCCCGTAGTTGGCATGGAGGTCCCTCGTGGTATCCAAGGCGGTGCTGGGGTCGAGGATGATGTGACCTGAGGACATGAATAAGTGGTCGCCCTGCTGGTGGAGTTTGATCGATAAGTGAGGTGGAATCCAGGGCGGGCAGTCCTTGGTGCACCACTGTTGGAGGAACCCCGGCTCGTGTTGGATGGTGTGGATGGGCGGACACGAGAGTGCATCAGCAATGTTGTTTGTTTGCCTGGGCCGTAGGATATCTTGTAACTGAATTCTTCCAGTGTGTCCCTCCATCTAATAATTTTGGCACTGTGGATGTCAGACTGTCGCAGCCATTGGAGTGACTGGTGGTCGGTGGTGATGGTGACCTTGGTTCCCGATAGGTAGACCTGGAAGTGTTGTAAGGCCCAGACGATGCCCAGGCTTTCTTGCTTAGTGGCGACGTAGTTCCTCTCGGCATGGTTAAGGGTGTGGCTGGCACAGGCGATGATTTGTTCCCGTCCTTCCTGTACTTGTGCAAGGATGGCGCCGATTGCTGTCAGGGACACGTCAGTGTATAAGTGGAAAGGCAGAGTGTAGTCGGGGAAAGCAACAACCAGTGTGGTGATGAGCTTAGTCTTTAGTTCGTGAAAAGCGGCTCTTTGTTCGTCGGTCCAGGTGAACGGCTTGCCCTTCCGTGTCAAGTCATGGAGGGGTTTGGCAATGGTGGCAAAGCCCTTCACGAATCGCTGGTAGTACGAGGTAAGGCCCAGAAAGGCTCGGACCTCGTGGACGTCTCGTGGCATGGGGAGGTCTGTGATGGCATGCAGCTTGTCGGGGCCGGGTGATATTCCGTCTTTCGAGATGATATGCCCCAGAAAAGCGACAGTTCGTGCAACCAGGGCTCGGGCCAGACAGAGGTGGTCTGGGGACTCGCAGGTGTTGGTGGGACCTCCTCTGGTGTCACCTTCTCCAGAGGCCACGGAACCACCTGCAGAGATGACGTCTCCCGTGGTGGGCTGGGGTCAGGCATGGTGAAGGGCCCCTCGCTGGTGGGGCTAGGTACGGGGGTCTGGCCCCTTGGACTGGGGCCAGATAACTCCTGCAGGCGCTCCTGTCTGTGCCGGGTTGGGGAAGGGCATCGCCTTCGCCTGGGACTGGGAAGGTCATGCCCCAGGGTACTGGGGGCGCCGTCGAGGGTCTGTCGCCTTTGGTCTTGCTCCCGCTGCGCTGCCGTCAAGGTCGGACTGCAGCATCACCTTCAACAGGAATCTGTCAGGTTCTGCTCTCTCTCTGGCACTGGCAGGAGGGCGTAAACCCCTGGGGATAACACAGGGCCGCTCCACCAGTCCTCTAGGCTGAAGTTCTCCTGTGGGGTGCCTCGGGTTGGAGTGATAGAGGTGTGACTCATTCTGCCACAGGATGGGTGGCTGAGCAAGGGTTGCCTTCATGTTGTGAAGTCACAGGGAGTGAGACTTTTAAGGAGTCCCTCCCTGGTGCAGCTGCAGGCCGTTGCCAAGGTCCCTTGGGCAACAGGAGGAGGGCGGCTACTGGCTGTCACTTTCCTGTCGGTGCGGCTACTGGCCATCACCGGGGCCCAACTTCCTGATGGGACCATGGACAGAGTGCGGCTGCTGGCCGTCACTTGTCCACAGCCGCTGCTACAGGCAGTCGCTGGTGTCCCATATGAGGAGTGACGTGTAGGTGAGGAGCGGCTACAGGTCGTCACCAGTGTTGTGCTCCTGGAGGCTACTGCAGAAGAAGATGGGGCATACTGTTCTCTCCCCTAGTGTGGCTGCAGGCCGTCACTGGTTTTGCAGGGGAGGTAGGCAGCCCTTGGAGCGGCTACAGGCCATCACTGTATTGGCGTGGCTACAGGCCGTCACTGTATTCGAGCAGCTACGGGCTGTCTCTTGATACGTGCGGCTACAGGTCGTCACTGGGGTGCTGCCAGGAGCTGGGTTCTCAGTACCATCCCAATCCTGGCGAGGGCTGGCTCGACCGGAGGGTAACGCGACTGGACTGAGATGTCTGTGCCGGGCGCGCTCCGTGGAATGGGGGCGCGCAGCCTTATGGGACATATACCCATATCGCACGGACTGTACGCGCCCTACACACCCCTCCATAGTCGCCTCCTGGGGCTATTGTGGTGCTCTCGGTTGCCACGGCGGGTATTTCAATTTATTATTATTATTATTATCATCATCACATAATCACTATTATCATTATTATTTTCCCCTAAGTACCGTGTATTTCTAGTGAACATAAATTCATTTGATTATTTTTGTCACTTAAATCTCTATCCAGTATTGCATTTTGGGACGAGAGAGAGAGAGAGAGAGAGAGAGGGAGGGAGGGAGGGAGGGAGGGAGAGAGAGAGAGAGAGAGAGAGAGAGAGGGAGAGAAAGAGAGAGAGAGAGAGAAATTAAACTGATTGAAATATTGTTTAAAAAGGTACAGAGTGCTACTACAGCAACAGCAGGTGGTGGGGAGAGAAAGAGAGAGGGAGAGAGAGTCAGTTAACCCCTTTGCTATGATGCTGAGTAGCGCCGCTGCATCAAAAAATTCCCTTTCCCAGTCAGTCCATCCCCGACACCGCATAACATTAGGTATTGGGTAACGTAAACACAGCCAAGGACGGTTATATGGCGCCATGATACCCGCTGACACTTTTGAATTTGAATTTGAAGTATTTCCTTGGCGATCTATGCTGTGTGTTTGGCCATGTGGAGAGGATGGAGGGTGAGAGACTGACGAGGAGGGTGTATGTGAGTGAGGTGGATGTGGAGTTACATGGAGAGACAGGCTGACAAATGAGGATATAAAGGAGCGTTGTGGTGTGGATGTGGATGTGATAGGAAGCGTTAGGAGGAACACACTGAGGTGGTTTGACCATGTGGAGAGGATGGAGGGTGAGAGACTGACGAGGAGAGTGTATGTGAGTGAGGTGGATGTGGAGTTACATGGAGAGACAGACTGACAAATGAGGATATAAAGGAGCATTGTGGTGTGGATGTGGATGTGATAGGAAGCGTTAGGAGGAACACACTGAGGTGGTTTGGCCATGTGGAGAGGATGGAGGGTGAGAGACTGACGAGGAGAGTGTATGTGAGTGAGGTGGATGTGGAGTTACATGGAGAGACAGACTGACAAATGAGGATATAAAGGAGCGTTGTGGTGTGGATGTGGATGTGATAGGAAGCGTTAGGAGGAACACACTGAGGTGGTTTGGCCATGTGGAGAGGATGGAGAGTGAGAGACTGACGAGGAGAGTGTATGTGAGTGAGGTGGATGTGGAGTTACATGGAGAGACAGACTGACAAATGAGGATATAAAGGAGCGTTGTGGTGTGGATGTGGATGTGATAGGAAGCGTTAGGAGGAATACACTGAGGTGGTTTGGCCATGTGGAGAGTGAGAGACTGACGAGGAGAGTGTGAGTGAGTGAGGTGGAGGGGGGAGAGGGAGAGGAAGGCCGAGGATGAGATGGAGAGACGGAGTGGAGAGGTATATGAGAGAGGGGGGTGTGAGCTGGGAGCAGGGCAGTGAAATGGCAACGGACAGGGCGACATGGAGGCGATTTGTTTGTGGCCACCCCTTACGGGATTAAGGCGTCTGGTCAACTCTGGAACTGTCTCCCTCTGTCTGTATTTCCTACTGCTTATGACCTCCAGTCTTTCAAACGCAATGTGTCCAGGCATCTCAAAATGAATGGATCTTGAATTTGGCTCTCTTTTGTATTGTAGAGTCAACTCCGGAACTGTCTCCCTCTGTCTGTATTTCCTGCTGCCTATGACCTCCGGTCTTTCAAACGCAGTGTGTCCAGGCATCTCGAAATGAACGCATCTTGAATCTGGCTCTTTCTTGTATTGTTTTTGTTTTTTTCTTGGAAGGAACGGTTTGCATCTCCTGGCCTTGGGTTCCTTCTTTCTTGCTAAAATACAGCATAGTGTCCCCTGGAACACCCAGCCACCGCCACAAGGAATACAGCATAGTGCCGCCGTGAACTCCCGGACACCCCCACAAGGACCCCACGGAGGAGCAGCTGCAGCACGCCGGGACTCGGTGCGACAACGGCCTAAGTCAGCCCTGGCCGTACGCCCCCATGACCCGGAGCCCACCCGCCGTCACCATAGCAGGAATACTGCACTACCTTCCAGGCGAGCCTTCACCAACCAGCCAAGGGGTGGAGCTGCCTATCCAGCTCCTGCCAGCACCCCGAAAGAGACGGCCATTAGCCACTCCCACCTTCATCAGGAGACGGCCGGTAGCCTCTCTGAAGGTGTCTTCCTCTTTGACACGGCCAGTAGCCGCTCGCTCCTCGCTAAGGAGACGGCCTGGAGCCGTCCTGAGGCTAATTAGGAGACAGCCAGTAGCCACTCCCGCCTTCGTCAGGGGACAACCTGTGGTCGCTCTGAAGGTGTCCTTCCAGAGACGGCCGGTAGCTGCTCCAAACCCCTCCTAAAGGAGACGGCCTGCAGGCGCTCCCACCTTCGTCAGACGGCCTGTAGCCGCTCCGAAGATGTTCCCCTTGAGTTGGCCTGTAGCCGCTCTGCACCCCTCCTGCAGGAGGCAGCCTGTAGCTGTTCCCACCTTCATCAGATGGCCTGTAGCTGCTCTGAAGGTGCCCCTGGGTTTGCTGGCAGTCACTCACCCTCTCAGGCCATGGCCAGTAGCCGGGCCTTGGCGGCTTGTAGCCGCACTCCCAGGAAGCCACAGCCAGTAGTCGGGCCCTACGGCAGGAGGTGGCCGATAGCCGCCCTGCCACCAAAACTCGACGCCTGTTCCCCGACCCCCAGCGCAGAGGGCATAGAGGAGTATTGGAGAGGCCCTGTAGTCTCCCCCAGCATCTACTCCCTACGACTGGCTCTGGAGGAGACCCACCTGACGGACTCTGATGCAGACCGGTGCCGCAGCCCCTTCTTGTCGGCGCCGTCCAGCCCTGGGGACTGCAGCCCTCGGGAACCCCAGACCCTCCCCAGAACGCCCAAGCGGGAACTCCCCACACCTTGACGGCGGAGGACCTTATCCTCCGTCAGGAGCCTGAACGACCGGTTCAGGCAATTGTTCGGCCCCAGCCCTGAGGGCACGGGCCCCTTCGCCACCCACAGCCCCGGACAAGAGCAGACGCCCCTGCGCATGATTCCGTGCCCCCTGAGCACGGAGCCTCCTGGTGGTGCTCAGCCCCATCAGTAACGGGGCTGCGTCGCCCCTCCGCCGCGCCCCTGGCACCAGATTCAACCACAGTGACTGTAACTGTGCAATGATAGTGGTGGAGCAGTGACAAGGCGGAATAGTGAGTTGACAGTGACACTACTAAAGTATTGGCAAGAAGAATAGACACAGTGAACAACCATACAGTAATACAATAAACACCACAGCAGTGGCGTAAATGATAATAATTGATCAAAGCAACATAAGGGTAGAATATAACAAAGTGAACACGATGCCATCAGACACTACCTCACACCACCATTACCCTAGTTAGACCCCAGTGCCTTACACCCCCTCCTGTGAGAAACAACTCTAGCATCTCCACTCGCTTAGAGACCCTGTAATACACCAATTTAGAATATTCCACCTGCTGTTAACCCTATCTGTAGTGGCGGCGCACGACTCTGAGGTTGTCATTATCGTACCCTGGCAACCTACCATTCAAAAGTGCGTCCGATTTCGTATCATACACGAATATATTATACACGAATATATTATACACGAATATATTATACACGAATATATTATACACGAATATATTATGCACGAATATATTATACACGAATATATTATGCACGAATATATTATGCACGAATATATTATGCACGAATATATTATGCACGAATATATTATACACGAATATATTATACACGAATATATTATACACGAATATATTATACACGAATATATTATACACGAATATATTATGCACGAATCACCCAGTATTTCGTGTCTGTCTAAGTAATAAACGTGTAAAGTTATTGTCTGGAGTTTTTCTGTCCTGCCTAGAGCTTCTGTGTCATGCCTAGGGTTTCTGTGTCCTGCCTAGAACTTCTGTGTCCTGCCTAGAGTTTTTGTGTCCTGCCTAGAGCTTCTGTGTCCTGCCTAGAGCTTCTGTGTCATGCCTAGGGTTTCTGTGTCCTGCCTAGAGCTTCTGTGTCCTGCCTAGAGTTTTTGTGTCCTGCCTAGAGTTTTTGTGTCCTGCCTAGAGCTTCTGTGTCCTGCCTAGAGTTTTTGTGTCCTGCCTAGAGTTTTTGTGTCCTGCCTAGAGCTTCTGTGTCCTGCCTAGAGCTTCTGTGTCCTGCCTAGAGTTTTTGTGTCCTGCCTAGAGTTTTTGTGTCCTGCCTAGAGCTTCTGTGTCCTGCCTAGAGTTTTTGTGTCCTGCCTAGAGTTTTTGTGTCCTGCCTAGAGCTTCTGTGTCCTGCCTAGAGCTTCTGTGTTCTGCCTAGGCTGCCTCTCTCCTGTTTTGCCTAACCCCCGGTCTAGAAAGGGAACCCCGCTACACTTCAGACCACTACTATCCATCTATCTATAGCCCGACGCCCTAATCCCGCAAAGGGTGGCCGCAGAACAAAACGCCTCCAAGTCGCTCTGTCACCCACCATTTGACTACCATTACACTTGCATTCAAAAAAAATAAATGTGGCCGATTTTTGGTTGCCACGGGGGTTTCGTAACACCGGTGATTTAGCGATTTATGCTGCGGCAGGCCTGGTAGCACATTTCCATGGCCGAATTATTTTCCCACACGTTTTGTTGAATCCGTTACATATGATACTGATTGATTGATTCTGTTTATCTTATTTATTTGGTTACTGGTCATATGTTCCTCTGAGTCTCCTTGGTTACTAGTCAAATGAGTCTCCTTGGTTACTAGTCAAATCAGTGCCACCGCGTGAAGGCTCCTTACGTCCACCAATACGTGTCAGAAGCTGTGTGTGTGTGTGTGTGTGTGTGTGTGTGTGTGTGTGTGTGTGTGTGTGTGTGTGTGTGTATTAGAGAGAGAGAGAGAGCGGCGGGGCAAGGACACATCTATCTGTCTATCTATCTATCTATCTATAGCCCGACGCCGTAATCCCGCAAAGGGTGGCCGCAGATAAAACCCCTCCAAGTCACTCTGTCACCCACCATTTGACTACCCTCCCCCCAACTCACTCCCCCCCTCCCTCATATACCTCTCAACTCCATCCCTCCACCTCATCCTCGGTCTACCCCTCCCTCTCCCTCCCTCCACCTCACCTACATAACACCCTCTGAGTCAGAACCGGGCCAGCTTGGGGGTAACATGACAACGGACACCTATAGTAGCCGCACCGCCCCCTGCACCATTTTATGAGTGAGTGATTGATTGAGTGAGTGAGTGAGTGAGTGATTGATTGAGTGAGTGAGTGGGTGATTGATTGAGTGAGTGGGTGAGTGAGTGGGTGAGTGAGTGAGTGATTGAGTGAGTGGGTGAGTGATTGAGTGAGTGAGTGAGTGATTGAGTGAGTGAGTGAGTGATTGAGTGAGTGGGTGATTGAGTGAGTGAGTGGGTGATTGATTGAGTGAGTGATTGAGTGAGTGGGTGAGAGAGTGAGTGAGTGATTGAGTGAGTGGGTGATTGATTGAGTGATTGAGTGAGTGAGTGGGTGAGTGAGTGAGTGAGTGGGTGATTGAGTGAGTGGGTGATTGATTGAGTGATTGAGTGAGTGGGTGATTGAGTGATTGAGTGAGTTGGTGAGAGAGTGAGTGAGTGATTGAGTGAGTGGGTGATTGATTGAGTGATTGAGTGAGTGAGTGGGTGAGTGAGTGAGTGAGTGAGTGGGGTGGCGGGACACACACACACATGCATTATATTACTGCTGTATTTGTTCTGGGATGCCATGGGACGTACTGGGATGAACTGGGATGCATTGGGATGAACTGGGATGCATTGGGATGAACTGGGATGAACTGGGAGGCACTGGGATGCATTGGGATGAACTGGGATGCATTGGGATGCACTGGGACGCACTGGGATGCACTGGGATGAACTGGGATGCACTGGGACGCACTGAGATGCATTGGGATGAACTGGGACGTACTGGGATGCATTGGGACGCACTGGGATGCATTGGGATGAACTGGGATGAACTGGGACGCACTGGGATGAACTGGGACGCATATATAAAGGAGAAGAGGCCAGGCGAGGCAGTCAGTCCACTACCAGAAGTCGTCACGCACACACGCTGCTCCCAGGTACCATCCACTCACTTCATGTAGGTGTAGTATGCGGTTATATACACGTTGATGTAATGGTGCTGTTGCTACCATCCACTCACTTGATGTAATACTCTTTTACACACACACACACACACACACACACACACACACACACACACACACACACACACACACACACACACACACACACCTTATTTACCATCCACTCACTTCACGTAGTACGCTTATATACACGTTGATGTAATGGTGCTATTGACACCATCCACTCACTTGATGTAATACTATTTTACACACACACACACACACACACACACACACACACACACACACACAATATGATAACAGGAAGGCAGTTATTTGGCTGAATCGCTTATGGGAGAGTTGCTACGAGAGAGTCATGGTGAGGCGTGTAGGAAATATCACTGCAAGCCTTCTCTGTTCCGTTATTCTCTCCGTATTTTAAATGGGATGATGAAATAGGCAGATTTGAGTCGCCAGGAGAGAGTAATGGTGAGGCGTCAAGGAAATGTCAGTGTAGGCCGTCTCTTGTTCCGTAATTCTCTCCGTATTTTAAATTTGATGAGGAAATAGGCAGATCTGGGTCGCCAGGAGAGAGTAATGGTGACGTGTGTAGGAAATATCACTGCAGGCCTTCTCTTGTTCCGTAAATCTCTTGATATTTTGAAATGGGATGATGAAATAGGGAGATTTGAGTCGCCAGGAGATAGTAATTGTTATGCTGAGTGTTTTTAGGTCGTCCTCTCGTCCTAGAAACACCAGCGCCTGAAGCGGGGTCGTCTTTCCGGACCGGCAGTAAAGCACCCACAGAGGAACAGGACCTAAACACCAGTCAGTATACCTTAACACATCTATTGCCTTAATTCTACACCGTTACAATACAACTATCTATCTATCTATCTATAGCCCGACGCCCTAATCCCGCAAAGGGTGGCCGCAGACAAAACGCCTCCAAGTCGCTCTGTCACCCACCATTGGACTACAACACAGAGTAATATTTGATACACAGGAGACAGGGACACAGAGTTAGCCTTTAACACCAAGATTTACAGTTACATTTGAGGCCCAGTATTCTTCATGTACACTTAGGTAATTAATTATAAGATCGTGATACCCTTATTTCGTCTTTCGGCAGAATTGGCATTATATAAATTGAATCCGATGCACTAGGGATGAACAAGGCCAAGAGTTAATGGGGTGAATGTTACTATAATAAGATAGGGTGCGGGTCGCGACACTTGATGGAGTCACTTAGTCGCGACGGCACTTATTCACAGACTTCTGATTCTTCCGCGCACCCTAGTCTCCGTTCACAATTACTGTAAGTTCTCTTATCTGGGACTCAGGCTACTTTCTATTCTGCCGGGTATCGTGCTCTTATAGGTTCGTGGTAACTTTCACTGGTATTATGGTGGCCCTCACTTTGTCACTGTTCGCTGTTATTTTCCCGTCTTGATTGTTCGTGGTACAAGGGGTGTTACTATTTTACCCGTGTGTCCTGGGTACAAATCACTCTGGTGTACGGGCGTGCGGGGAAGGCCCTAGGGGGAACCTTCCTGCAAGGGCCAATGCACTGCCTGCAGGGGAGTCACTGCCCGGGTCCTGGTCGTCGGTGAGGTGCAGGGAGGCCCTCCTGTCTGGGGGCCTCGACCTGAGAGGAGGGCCTCGTACTGGAGCCTCGTTGGTGGGGTGCAGGGAGGCCATCCGGTCTGGGGGCCTCGACCTGAGAGGTGGCCCTCGGGACTGGGGCCAAACAGCTGTAGGAGGCGGGCCTGTCGCCTCTGGCTCCGTGGGGAGAGAGAGCCTGGTTGCCTTCACCTGGGGGCTGCTGGTCGGGCCTGGGGGTCCTGGGACTGCGGTCGCCTGTAGGGAAAGGCGCCGACAGGGTTGGGCTGTGGCACCGTCTCCGTCGGGTGTCCGGCAGGAGCAGGGATCTCCCAGGGGTAGGAGGTAGGGCCTGGATCGGGCCTTGCCACCACTCTGGCAACACCTCCGGGGCAACACTCCCGGATGGTGACAAAGGGCGTCCCACGCAGCCGAGAGGGAAGGGGTCGGCCACGCAAGGGACTTCCTGCATCGGGAGTGCTTTCAGAGCCACGAATGAAGGGCGTACAGTGGCCGCTCCTTCCCCGTCATGCACAATGGCCGTGAACACGGTTCCGTGACTCCTAGGGCACACAGCTGAAGGGCGTACAGTGGTCGCTCCTTCCCCCGCACATACAGAGGCCGTGCTGGCAGTGCTGCTCCCACAGGAGGAAAAGGCAGGATAAGGGTACACGGAGTCCGTGCCCTCTCCGGTACGTACTGAGGCCGTAGCCTCGGGTCGCCTTACCCTTGTACGTACTGCGGCTGTAGCCGTGAGCCTACCCGTCTTACGAGAAGCAATTGAAGGGTGTACAGTGGCCGCTCCTTCCCCGTCACGTACAGTGGCCGTTGACGCGGTGTTGCTCCCGTAGGAGACAACAGCAGGAGAGGGATACACAGAGGCAGCGCCCTCCCTGGTGCACACTAAGGCCGTAGCCGAGGGTCCCCTTACCCTGGTGTGCACTTCTGGCCGTAGCCTTGGGCCTCCTGCCCTTGGGGTGGTAACTAAAGGGCATACAATGGCCGCTCCTTCCCCGTCACGTACAGTGGCCGTGAACGTGGTGTCACCTGGGACTGAATCTTGTTCAGTCCCACCCCGATTCTGGTGACGGCTGTCCTGCTCGCAGGGTCATTGTCTCTTCCCACTTACCTGGTGTTGGGGTAGTTGCGGGGAAGAGGGACTCAGGACAGTAGTGTCCCGGTGACCCTCTTGTTCTGGGTCACTAGCCCCACCACAGTGTCCTCCTGGGGTGGTGGTGTGGTAGTGGCTCGGTGGTGGGGTGGGGGGTGGCGGGGTGGGCGGTCCGGCGGCGGCGGGTATTTTACCACCCTCCGTGGTCAAGAAGTCACGGCCCCGTGACTGGAGGTGGTATGTTGTGGACACCACGGCAGGCCAGGGCAAGGTAAGCCTGACCCGGAGCAAGAAGGACACCAGGGCGCCCCCACCTTGGGTCCCTCTTCCGCAGATCCGACCCAACGGTGACCACGCAGGAAGAAGGAATGACCTTGCAAGCGGGGCAGCCTTCACCAGGTTTGGGGTGGGACTGCTCCAGAAACAGTCCCAAACAACACCGCGGATATGGCCATCGTACGTACCGGGGAGGGAGCGGCCATCGTACGCCCCTCAGTTACAGACCTATCTGGAGACGGCCTCGGTGGAGTAGCTATTGAACGCACACCGACAGGCAAAGGAAGGAGAAATGGAACCGCCAACACGGCCATCGTACGTGTCAGGGAGGGAGCGACCATCGTACGCCCCTCATCCACTTCCTCCTCCTCCTACTGGAGTAACACCGCCAACACGGCCATCATATGTGTGGGGGAAGGAGCGGCCATTGTACGCCCTTCATCTGCAGTTCCTAGGGTTCTCCAGGAGGGGAAGGTCCCTTGCGCGGCCGGCCCACTACCTCTCAGCTGCGTGGGAAGCCCTTCTCTCTCTCTCCCTCCAGTTGTGGTTTCTTGGAGGTGCTGCCGTTCCTAGAGTGGTGGTGTGGTCCTGTTCCAGTCCTGCAGCCAGCCCCTGGACGACCCCGGCCCCTGATGGACGCCCCATGGAAGAGGTGCCCCAGTTCCCTCCTGACGGCACCTTGCCCTACAGGTGGTCATATCAAGGGCTGGCTCGTGAGGGAAATATACTGACGTGACAGATCAAACATCAGTGCAGAGCCATCGAGACTGGCCCAGACTGTCAACGCGTGGGAGCCAAAGAACGAGAGGACACGGGCCCGCCTCCCCCAGCACACCAAGGACGAGTGGCAGCTGTTCAGACGAAACCAGCAAACCATCAACAACATTGTTTCCTCGGTGACCCGAAGACTGCAAGAAGTTATTGAGGCAGGAGGCCACTGGACTACTTACTAAGGCGTTCCTGGTTGCCTTGGCTTGACCGATGTCGGTAAACATTGCCATAGATATATTGTGGGAGTCTGAGTAGGATTGTGTTTCATTTTATTTCTAACATTTTATGAGAGCCGTCGTTATTACATCCACCCACGTGCACAGACATCACATTTATTTAATATAGAGATGCCATAAAATAGTTGACATGATGGTGGCTGTGTAGAGGGAGTGTATACGAAGACGATGATCATATTTACTGTGGACACGGCCACGTCACGGGTTGCACATGATATTTCGTTTCAGAATTAATGACATGTAATGGTAAAGGACGTTTCTTAGACATCAAGGAAGTCAAAGCCATCCAGATTGCATCCTGCGTCCAAAGTCAACATATACTGATAAACAGAAGCATCTGACTCAACACTGATATATATTTGATCTGTCACGTCTGCATATTTCCCACTCGAGCCAGCCCTTGATATGACCACCTATCTGATGCTTGTTATCTGACGCCGGTAATAAGATGAAGCGCATCGTTATCTACCGAATACTGACTCATTTATATCAAGCCCTGAATGAAAGAAAACAGGCAGATAATATGACCACCACCTTGCATCCATTCTCCCTCCCCTACTGTACCTCCCTCCCCTCCCTCAGTCCACCCCCACACCATCACTCATACGCGCATAAATGAGGCAGCCTGAGTGCACGGGGTACTGGAGGGTAGGTGATTATTTATGACCACGACTGTACACGGTGACCTGTTTGTTGCACATAAACATTTGATACACTTATGCTGCCTACTGGACCACCGACAACAATACTGGGGCGTTGCTATGGTGTTAAAGGCTTGATATGTGGCACAGTATTAATAATTAAAATGCGTGACTTACAAAGCAGTGCCCCCGAAATGGAAACAGAAGAATACCCTAGTGCCCCCGACAATGGGACAAGCAAGATACAGCCCAGTATGCCCGGGAACGTGCTGACACCCCCACACGGACCCCACGGGGTAGCCGCCACCAGTCGGAACAACCCCCGGCAACAACGGCATATGTCAGCCCGGGCCGTGCGCCCCTATGTCACGCAGCCACCACGCCGTCGCCGTCGTAGGAGAAGGACACTACCTTCATGGAGTGGGATTGTTGAACCAGCTAGGGGTGGAGTTGTTCTAGACACTCCAGACGGCGCCCCTCCTCGTCAGACGGCCTATTGTCACTCCGAAAGTGTTTCGGTAGAGACGGCCTATTGTCGCTCCCGCCCTCGTGAGACGGCCTATTGTCGCTCCGAAAGTGTTTCGGTAGAGACGGCCTATTGTTGCTCCCGCCCTCGTGAGACGGCCTATTGTCGCTCCCGCCCTCGTGAGACGGCCTATTGTCGCTCCCGCCCTCGTGAGACGGCCTATTGTCGCTCCCGCCCTCGTGAGACGGCCTATTGTCGCTCCCCTTCTCATGAGACGGCCTATTGTCGCTCCCCTTCTCATGAGACGGCCTATTGTCGCTCCTTCTCATGAGACGGCCTATTGTCGCTCCCCTTCTCATGAGACGGCCTATTGTCGCTCCGAAGATGGCCTGGTAGAGACGGCCTATTGTCGCTCCCGCCCTCATGAGACGGCCCACTGTCTCTCCAAAGGTGCACGGAAGGAGGCAAGGAGCGAGACGTCACCCCAGCAGGAGACAAGAGCCCAGGCCTCCCGTACCAGAGTGGCCCAGACAGGCCTCACAGCCTCCCCTGGCCTCCGCTCCCTACGCCTGGCTCTAGAACAGACGCACCTGACGGGCCCCAGCGTAAGCCCATGCCGCAGCCCTCCCCTGTCGGCGCCCCTAGATGCTGGAGACCACAGTCCGCAGTCTCCCCCGATCCTCCCCAGGACACCCGGGCGCGATCTCCA
>NC_137070.1:4965795-4983295 GCF_032717465.1 Coenobita brevimanus | reverse complement strand
CAGCTGTACCATCTTCCTTTCAGGTGGTGGTGAGTGAAATATTGAGGGGATGGGGGGACGAGGGATTTCTGACACACACGCAAAAACTCGCAAAAAAGTACAGAGAAAGAAGGGACTACGCACTCAACATGGCGGCCAAGTATCTGAAAGGTGAGTGTGTGTGTGTGTGTGTGTGTGTGTGTGTGTGTGTGCCTCTATGATAATAATGATAATAATAATAATATTAATAATAATAATAATAATAATAATAGTAACAGTAGTAGTAGTAGTAGTAATAATAATAATAATAATAATAGTAGTAGTAGTAGTAGTAGTAGTAGTAGTAGTAATAATAATAATAATAATAATAATAGTAGTAGTAGTAGTAGTAGTAGTAGTAATAATAATAATAATGATAATAATAGTAGTAGTAGTAGTAGTAGTAGTAATAATAATAATAATAATAATAGTAGTAGTAGTAGTAGTAGTAGTAGTAGTAGTAATAATAATAATAATAATAATAATAATAATAATAATAATACTCTCCACAGGGCTATGCGAATGGAACGAACCAAAAGGAGGAATGTTCTTGTGGGTGAAGGTAAGTGTGGTGGTGTGGTGGTGGTGCGGTAGCCGAGGGGTGTAAGTCTATAGAGAAGGTTATTTGGCTAAATCGCAGATGGGAGAGTCGCTAAGGGAGAGTAATGGAGAGGCGTGGAGGAGATGTCAGTGCGGGCCGTTATTTCCGTTATTTTTTTCGTATTTTAAATGGCATGAAGTAAATAGATTGAGACGGTTACTTGATTCAAATATACGAGGTTGGTGTGCTCCGTACGGCCTGTGGTAAGTAGCAGCTTGTGGTACCTGCCCTCCTGCTGCTTTACTGCCACTCTCCTGCTTCCTGCTGTTCCCTGGGTCTCTCTCTCATTCCCTCCTGTCTCTCTCTCGCTCTCTAACCTCGTCTGTCTTTCTCTCTGACGCTCAAACTTTCCTACATGTAATATCGAACGTGTACGCCCCTCTGCCTCCCAGCTGAAGTGTGTGGGCGTACGTGTGTGTGTACATATGTGTGCTTGTGTGTGTGTGTCGGTCATGTTTCCGGCATATGATCAGGGGTGACTGGCACTCTTGATTAGTCTAGGTCAGCGTCTGTTAACCTGTTCTGACCTCAGTACCGCCTTGTAATAAGGTGTCAGTACAGCTGCCTCTACGTCTGGTTACTGGTACTGCAGCTGCCACACTACTGCAGGTTAAAGTAAACTACTGCCTCACACTGTATTGTATAAACTACTGCCTCACACTGTATTGTATAAACTACTGCCTCACACTGTATTGTATAAACTACTGCCTCACACTGTATTGTATAAACTACTGCCTCACACTGTATTGTATAAACTACTGCCTCACACTGTATTTTATAAACTACTCCAGGCTGGCAATACTAAGCCAATCCAGTAAGACAATATATAATGCAGGTTTTTGCAGCACCCCCTAAAATTGATCTAGCACCCCCTGGGGGAGCAGCACCCCCAGGTTAACAAACGGTGGTCTAGGGCAAGGGTGGGCCACCTCCGGCCCCTGGGCCAGAAAGGTGTAGCATCTGGCCCGCCCACCTGCCCGGCATGAGCATAGCCACGCGCCCCGTGACACCGCAGCCAAAACAAATTACATTTTGACAAACAGCAAGTGGGTGCTGCCCTCCTGCCACGCAATACCACCTTTCCGCCATCCTGCCAGACACAGTGTCGCAGTGACAGGAGGCGTGTGTCACTCTTCAGGCGGGTACACACTTGTTGCCTAGCCATGTACCGCAGTGACAGGAGGCGTGTGTCACTCTTCAGGCGGGTACACACTTGTTGCCTAGCCATGTACCGCAGTGACAGGAGGCGTGTGTCACTCTTCAGGCTGGTACACACTTGTTGCCTAGCCATGTACCGCAGTGACAGGAGGCGTGTGTCACTCTTCAGGCGGGTACACACTTGTTGCCTAGCCATGTACCGCAGTGACAGGAGGCGTGTGTCACTCTTCAGGCTGGTACACACTTGTTGCCTAGCCATGTACCGCAGTGACAGGAGGCGTGTGTCACTCTTCAGGCGGGTACACACTTGTTGCCTAGCCATGTACCGCAGTGACAGGAGGCGTGTGTCACTCTTCAGGCTGGTACACACTTGTTGCCTAGCCATGTATGTACCGTAGTCATTTTCAAATTCAAGTTCAGTCGATGTACACAGTCACTTTTGTGGTCTCATTGGCCACTCCGGGCCGCGGTCTGCTGCCGAATGTCTCACGTGGCCCTCGCTGTGAAAAAGTTGGCCACACGTGCATGGTCCAGGCACCAGGGATGTGTAGGTGTGTTTGCCTGTAGAACTCAGCCATAACTACCTGTGTTACCTGTTGTCACCTGTAGCCATATAGTTACCTACCGTAGTTACACAGAGGATTGCCTTATATTATGCCCACAGCTGGACTGTTTAACCGTTTCCACAGTTTAAACGTTTGAAATATAAAAACGGTGTCCTAATTTAAACGTTTTGATCCTTTAAACGTTTGAAATGTAAAAACGTTGTCTTAATATAACCGTTTTCTCACTTTAAAAGTTTGAAAATTTAAAATATCGTCCTAATATAACCGTTTTCTCACTTTAAACGTTTGAAAGTTTAAAATACCGTCCTAATATAACCGTTTTCTCACTTTAAACGTTTGAAGGTTTAAATATCGTACTAATTTAACCGTTTTCTCATTTAAACGTTTGAAATATAAAACCGTTGTCCTAATTTCAACGTTTTGACACTTTCAACGTTCTCCCGTGAAGGTGCTGGGCGTAACGGACACGAGGGAGTTGGTCAGTGACAGGTGTTCAGTACGTGGCCTTCAAATCGCGTCAGGATCGGCGTTCGTGCCTGGCCACACAGCCACACCTTACGTCCGTATCTCCTACTCCCCCGCCGCCAAGGACGAGATGGAGCAGGTACGTAGACTAGTAACCAAGGAGACGCAGCAGGTAAATAGACTAGTAACCAAGGAGACGCAGCAGGTAAATAGACTAGTAACCAAGGAGACGCAGCAGGTAAATAGACTAGTAACCAAGGAGACGCAGCAGGTAAATAGACTAGTAACCAAGGAGACGCAGCAGGTAAATAGACTAGTAACCAAGGAGACGCAGCAGGTAAATAGACTAGTAACCAAGGAGACGCAGCAGGTAAATAGACTAGTAACCAAGGAGACGCAGCAGGTACCTATGCTCCCTTATACTAGTTACGAAGAAGTGCTATGGAAAGCATGTAGAGCCGAATTTCATTAGTAGTAGTAATAGTAGTAACAGTAGTAGTAGTAGTAGTAACAGTAGTAGTAGTAGTAACAGTAGTAGTAGTAGTAGTAGAGGTAAATTTGAGAGAGAGAGAGAGAGAGAGAGAGAGAGAGAGAGAGAGAGAGAGAGAGAGAGAGAGAGAGAATTTTCCTATAGATTAGTGATTGTGGTATTTTTGAGAGAGAGAGAGAAAAAATGTGAGAAAGACAGACAGACAGACAGACACACACACACACACACACACACACACACACACACACACACACACACACAGAAGTGTAATACGGTATATAGGATCTAGAGAGAGACTGTGTGTGTGTGTGTGTGTGTGTGTGTGTGTGTGTGTGTGTGTGTGTGTGAGAGAGAGAGAGAGAGAGAGAGAGAGAGAGGGAGGGAGGGAAACCCAAGACGTAGCAGTCAAGGTCACACAAGGTCAGCAGCACAGTCATGACCTTCAGCTGCTGTAGGAGGCGTGGTCAGGCTGGAGTGTGTAACTGCCAGGCACAGGAAGGACCCTGCAGCCTCGGATCACCAGCCACGAAGGAGACGGTTGACTGGCGTATTGTGAGAGAGAGAGAGAGAGAGAGAGAGAGAGAGAGAGAGGAGAGAGAGAGAAAAAAAAGAGAAAGGGAGAGAGAGAGAGAGAGAGGAACAGAAGACATAAGAAGCCATTGAACTTGAAGCTTCGGATCACCAGCCACGAAGGAGATGGTTGGCTGGCGTATTGTAAGAGAGAGAGAGAGAGAGAGAGAGAGAGGGAGGGAGGGAGGGAGGGAGGGAGGGAGGCAGGAGACCTAACAAGGCCCTGAAGTAACCTGCAGCGTAGTATCACCACTCACGAAGGAGATGGTAAGCTGTGGCGGGGCTGGTCAGGGAGAGACACAGCATAGTGTGCTGGGGTTCGGTGCCTGAAATGAAGCAGTGAAGCCCCAGGCCACATGACATAAGCTCGAATCCCCTGAAACGATGTGTCAATGAACTCCGCACTCCCCCCACAAGAATATTTCAGCAGGGCGTCCAATCCCGGGTTTGGCCCAACCTCTGGAAGGAAAAAATCGTCTGGAGGCAACAAAATAGTGAAAATATAGTGGCATCTCACAAAAAGAATTCCCAGCAGCATCACCGCAGGTCCTGTCCAGCAGCGGTGGTGGTAACATCTCTACAGCCAGGCCTTCCCCAGCTGCCTCGGCCTTCGACCCGTCGAGGGGGGCCGCCACAGGTACAGAGGAGTCGCCACGAGCACAGACCACCACAGGCGCCGTGAAATGGTACCGCGTGAAGGCGGGATGTGGCTTCATCAGGCGCCAGGCCACCGGCAATGATGTGTTTGTACAGCGCCTGGGCATCGCTGCTCCCACTTCACGGCGCCGCAGGCACTCGTTAGGCGAGGGCCGGACGGTCGTGTTCCGCCTCCACCAGACGACGAAGCGTCCCGAGGCCAGGACGTCACCGGCCCGGGGGGTGCGGTATGCAGGGCTCCGTCTATGCAGGGCGGCGCCCCACGGCCATCGTGACGGCGAGGGCGTTCTGCGGCAACAACACGGCTGCGCAGCTGCTGCCTCCCCAGATATTTGAAAAGAACTGCACCAGCTGTCTCGACAACCACCATCTGCCGTCACCACTACACCATCTGCCGTCACCACTACACCATCTGCCGTCAACACTACACCATCTGCCGTCACCACTACACCATCTGCCGTCACCACTACACCATCTGCCGTCACCACTACACCATCTGCCGTCACCACTACACCATCTGCCGTCACCACACTACACCATCTGCCGTCACCACTACACCATCTGCCGTCACCACACTACACCATCTGCCGTCACCACACTACACCATCTGTCGTCACCACTACACCATCTGCCGTCACCACTACACCATCTGCCGTCACCACTACACCATCTGCCGTCAACACACTACACCATCTGCCGTCACCACTACACCATCTGCCGTCACCACTACACCATCTGCCGTCAACACACTACACCATCTGCCGTCACCACTACACCATCTGCCGTCAACACTACACCATTTGCCGTCACCACACTACTGTACACCATCTGCCGTCACCACTACACCATCTGCCGTCAACACACTACACCATCTGCCGTCAACACACTACACCATCTGCCGTCAACACTACACCATCTGCCGTCAACACACTACACCATCTGCCGTCAACACACTACACCATCTGCCGTCACCACTACACCATCTGCCGTCAACACACTACACCATCTGCCGTCAACACACTACACCATCTGCCGTCAACACACTACACCATCTGCCGTCAACACACTACACCATCTGCCGTCAACACTACACCATCTGCCGTCAACACTACACCATCTGCCGTCACCACTACACCATCTGCCGTCACCACTACACCATCTGCCGTCACCACTACACCATCTGCCGTCAACACACTACTGTTTCAGGAAGAGAGAGAGAGAGAGAGAGAGAGAGAGAGAGAGAGAGAGAGAGAATTATTATAACTCAAGTAGCGAGATAGGTTGACACAGAGAGAGAGAGAGAGAGAGAGAGAGAGAGAGAGAGAGAGGGAGAGAGAAAGAGAGAGAGAGCTATAATTCCTCTCTTCTCCTCTTTTCAGGGCATCAGCACCTTGGCGGAGTGCATTAAAGAGGAATTAAAGAGTCAGGCCAAGAAGTCGGGTTGATGGCAAGATGGCGGCGCCTGAATCCGGATGCACGAACGTTGATTTGAAATTGAATAATAATATAAGAACAACAACAACAATAATAATAATGATAATAATGATAATAGTAATAATAATAATAATAATAACAATAATAATAATAATAATAATAATAATAATAATAGTAATAATAATGATAATAATAATAATGATAATAATAATAATAGTAATAATAATGATAACAATAATAATAATAATAATAATAATAATAATAATAATAATAATGACAGCATCTTGAATACTGAGTTGTAACAATAGATTAACACTATAATATGATGCTAGTCACGAAGAAGTGCCATGGAAAGGATGCAGGGATGTATTATATTAGTAGTAGTAGTAATAGTAGTAGTAGTGGTAGTAGTAGGTGTAGTAGTAGTAGTATTGTAGTGGTAATAGTAGCAGTAGTAGTAGTAATAGTTGTAGTAGTAGTAGTAGTTGTGGTAGTAGTGGTAGTAGTAGTAGTAGTAGTGGTAGTAGTAGTGGTAGTAGTAGTAGTAGTAGTAGTAGTAGTAGTAATAGTACTGTATATTTGTTGAAATAAAATAACAATAAAAAGAATCTGATTTTACCTGCATTGACTCTCTCTCTCTCTCTCTCTCTCTCTCTCTCTCTCTCCAAGGGAATAATTTACTACGCTGGGTGGTAACCATAGCAAATGACGCCTGGTAGTTTCGTGGGTTAAGGCAAAATAGAGTTGGTTGTTACTGTCGTTGTTTCCACCTCTCAGCTCACTTTAGGACCTAACGTAGTGGTCAGACGGAGGAATTATTTGACTAGTAACCAAGGAGACTCATTCCTATCTCTCTATCTATCTATTGCCAGATGCCATAATCCCGTAAGGGGTGGCCATTTGTCTTTGAGTTAGTTGTGTTATATCTATCTATCTATCTATTGCCAGACGCCATAATCCTGTAAGGGGTGGCCATTTGTCTTTGAGTTAGTTGTGTTATATCTATCTATCTATCTATTGCCAGACGCCATAATCCTGTAAGGGGTGGCCATTTGTCTTTGAGTTAGTTGTGTTATATCTATCTATCTATCTATTGCCAGACGCCATAATCCTGTAAGGGGTGGCCATTTGTCTTTGAGTTAGTTGTGTTATATCTATCTATCTATCTATTGCCAGACGCCATAATCCTGTAAGGGGTGGCCATTTGTCTTTGAGTTAGTTGTGTTATATCTATCTATCTATCTATTGCCAGACGCCATAATCCCGTAAGGGATGGCCATTTGTCTTTGAGTTAGTTGTATTATATCTATTTATCTATCTATTGCCAGACGCCATAATCCCGTAAGGGGTGGCCATTTGTCTTTGAGTTAGTTGTGTTATATCTATCTATCTATCTATTGCCAGACGCCATAATCCCGTAAGGGGTGGCCATTTGTCTTTGAGTTAGTTGTTTTACGGGGAGGGGCACTAACCCTCCACCAACCCACTTGTTGACACGTAGGCAGCACGTATGGTTTGGTGATATGGTTACCACCCAGCGTTGTAAATGGTTTCTTGGCTTACAGGAAACCATTTGTGTTATGCTGAGTGTTTTTAGGTCTTCCTCTCGTCCTAGAAACACCAGCGCCTGAAGCGGGGTCGTCTTTCCGGACCGGAAGTAAAGCACCAACAGAGGAACAGGACCTAAACACCAGTCAGTACACCTTAACACATCTATTGCCTTAATTCTACACCGTTACAATACAACTATCTATCTATCTATCTATAGCCCGACGCCCTAATCCCGCAAAGGGTGGCCGTAGACAAAACGCCTCCAAGTCGCTCTGTCACCCACCATTTGACTACAGCACAGAGTAATATTTGATACACAGGAGACATTGACACAGAGTTAGCCTTTGACACCACAATGCACAGTCACACTTAACACATGGTATAATGCATGTCATCCCTACGTGTCAGGTGGGGTTGGTGGAGGATTAGTGCCCCTCCCTGTAAAACAATTAACTCTAAGCCCTTGGCCACCCCGTTTGGGATACATGGCGTCTGGCAATGAATGAATGAATGAATGAAATAATGCATGTACACTAATGTCCTGAACTATATGTATTGATTCCCGTATTTCACCTTTGGGCAGAATATATATTTAGTTGGATGCAAGGGGAATGAACAGGATTAAGAGTCCGTGGGGGGAATGCTACGATAAATGGGACAGGGTGCGGATCGCGACACTTGATGTAGTCACTTAGTCGCGGCGGCACTTACACACTGACCTTTGACTCGCCCCGCACCCTAGTCTCCCTTCACAGTTACTGAAAGTTCTGTTACTTGGGGACTCACGCAATTACTATAAGTTCTCTTACTGAGGGTTTAAGTTATTTTCTGTTCTGCCGGGTATCGGGTTCTTATAGACTAATAGTAACTGTCACTGGCTTTACACTGGCCTTCACTCAGTCACTGTTATTTCCCCTGGTGTGTTCACGGTACAAGGGGCGTGACTGTTTACCCGTGTATCCTGGGTAGAGATCACTCTGGTGTACGGGCGTGAGGAGAGGGCCCTAAGGGGACCCTTCCTGCAAGGGGCAATACACTACCCGCAAGGGAGTCACTGCCCGGGTCCTGGTCGTTGGCGAGGTGCAGGGAGGCCCTCCTGTCTGGGGGCCTCGACCTGAGAGGTGGCCCTCGGGACTGGGGCCAAACAGCTGGAGGAGGCGGGCCTGTCGCCTCTGGCTCCGTGGGGTGAGGGAGCCTGGCTTGGCCTCGTCTGGAGTCGCTGGTCGGGCCTGGGGGTCCTGGGACTGCGGTCGCCTACTGGGAGAGGCGCCGACAGGGTTGGGCTGCGGCACCGTCCTCGTCTGGTGTCTGGCAGGAACAGGGATCTCCCAGGCGTAGGAGGCAGGTCCGGTATCGGGCCTTGCCACCACTCTGGCGACACCTCCGGGGCAACACTCCCGGATGGTGACGAAGGGCTCCACAGGGGGAAGAGGCAGGAGAAGGATACACGGAGTCTGTATCCTCTCCGGTACGTGGAGAGGGATGCACAGAGGCAACTCTCTCTCCGGTGTATACTAAGGCCGTGGCTAAGGGTCCCCTTACCCTGGTGCACACTTCTGGCCGTAGCCTTGGGCTTCCTGCCCTTGGAGTGGCTAAGGGTCCCCTCACCCTGGTGCACACTTCTGGCCGTAGCCTTGGGCCTCCTGCCCTTGAGGGTGTAACTATAGCCGTCGCCAAGGTGTTACCTGGGACTGAAGCTTGTTCAGTCCCACCCCAATTCTGACGATGGCTGTGCCGCATCAAGGTCGTTGCCTTTTTCTGGTCACCTGGTGTTGGGGTAGTTGCGGGGAAAAGGGACTCAGGTCAGTAGTGTCCCGGTGACCCTCTTGACCTGGGTCACTAGCCCCACCGTTGTGTCCTCCTGGGGTGGTGGTGTGGTAGCGGCGACCATTTTACTTGGTTTGTGCACAGAGCTCACTATAGACGAGCTCTCTTACTGATAGAGCTCCTCGATATTCCCTCCGTTTATAGAGTCCACCCCTGGGGATGAGGGGGAAGGAATATCTCCTCAGTATCCCTGCTTGTCGTAAGAGGCGACTAAAAGGGCCATCTTTCTCTCCAGTCTTTCCTTACTGTCCTCCTCTGTCCTGCCTTCTTGATATTTCCGTGTTCTTCTTCCTGCCTTTTTTTTTCCTCTACTACACTGCCATATATCTGTAGTTTGGCTTGGTGCTAATGCTTCACTATTCCTTCCTTCTTTCCATCCATCCATCCTTCCTTCCTGCCTTCCTTCTCTCCTTCCTTTCCATCCTGCTTTCCTTCCTTCATTTATTCTTCCTTCCTTTCTGCCTTCTTTCCTTCCTGCCTAATTTTCTTCCTTCTTCCTTCTTTCCTTCCTTCCTGCCTTCCCTCCTTCCTGCCATCTTTCCATCCATCCATCCTTCCTTCCTGCCTTCCTTCCTTCCTAGAGTAGCCTACCATATTGTTACAGTTTGACTCGTTGCTGATCTCTTCGCTATTCCTTCCTTTCTTTCCCTCCTTCCTTCCTTCTTTCCTCCCTCCTTCCTCTCCTTTCTTCCTTCTTCCCTGCCTTCCTTGCTTCTTCTTTCCTTCTTTCCCTCCTTCCAGCCTTCCTTTCCTTCTTTCCTTCCTTCCTTCCTTTCCTTTCTGCTTTCCTTCCTTCAGTCTTCCTTTTCGCCTTCTTTCCTTCCTGCCATATTTTCTTCTTTCTTTCCTGCCTAATTTTCTTCCTTCTTCCTTCTTTCCTTCCTGCCTTCCTTCTCTCCATCCTTCCTTCCTTCCTTCCTTCTTTTTCTTCTTCTGCCCTCCTTTCTTCCTACCTTCCCTCCTTCCTGTCTTCCTTCTCTCCATCCTTCCTTCCTTCTTTTTCTTCTTCCTGCCTTCCCTCCTTCCTTCCTTCCTTCCTTCCTGTCTTCCTTCTCTCCATCCTCCCTTCCTTCCTGCCTTCCTTCCTTTCTTCATGCCTTCCTTCTCTCCATCCTTCCTTCTTTTTCTTCTTCCTACCTTCCCTCCTTCCTGTCTTCCTTCTCTCCATCCTTCCTGCCTTCTCTCCATCCTTCCTTCCTTCCTGCCTTCCTTCTCTCCATCCTTCCTTCCTTCTCTCCATCCTTCCATCCTTCCTGCCTTCCTTCTCTCCATCCTTCCTTCCTTCCTGCCTTCCTTCTCTCCATCCTCCCTCCCTTCCTGCCTTCCTTCCCTCCTTCCTGCCTTCCTTCCATCCTTCCATCCTTCTCTCCATCCTTCCTCCCTTCCTTTCCTCCTTCCAGGCCTTGGCAACGCTGCAGTGGCGAGATGGAAGGCGCCGAACTCTCCACTTCGCCATCAAAACAAGACACGCGAGGAGGTGTGCATGGTCTCGATTTTTCAGTTATTTTTCCATATTATTTTGGGTAGATTTAGGATTTAGGATTGTCAGAGGTATTTTGAGTTATTTTCCTCTAGCCAAGTCGTTCTATGGGGCAAAGAAAGCCTCGTAACACCTGTTCATAGGTGAATTGTTTTTGCCTAGTTCGTGTTGATATTCGCCCATGTTATTTATATCGCTTTAAAATAAAAATACTGGAGAATATAAAAGACTAATAGGCTAGATAAGTCGCTGAGGAAAAGGTGTTAACTCAAACCTGGCCATAGGTAGATTGAAGGGCTGATTTGGCTAGTAACCAAGGAGACTCATTCCTACCTGAGTACTACCTGACCTAACCCCTTCAGTTCAGTCTATGGCCAGGTGTAGTCAGATTGGAGGCTTGATTTGACTAGTAACCAAGGAGACTAGTGATAACCTAACCCCTTTCAGCTCAGTGTGTGACCAGATGTAGTCAAATTGAGTGATTATTTCCACTAGTAACCAAGGAGACACGGTTGTATGCTTAAAGGTTATTATTATTATTATTATGTCATAGGTCAAGCAAAAACTTTATTTATTTGACCAGTGGAGAGGATGGAGGGTGAGAGACTGACGAGGAGAGTGTATGTGAGTGAGGTGGAGGGGGGAAGAGGGAGGGGGAGGCCAAGGATGAGATGGAGGGATGGGGTGGAGAGGTATATGAGAGAGGGGGGTGTGAGCTGGGGGGATGGAGGGTGAGAGACTGACGAGGAGAGTGTATGTGAGTGAGGTGGAGGGGGGAAGAGGGAGGGGGAGGCCAAGGATGAGATGGAGGGATGGGGTGGAGAGGTATATGAGAGAGGGGTGTGAGCTGGGGGGATGGAGGGTGAGAGACTGACGAGGAGAGTGTATGTGAGTGAGGTGGAGGGGGGAAGAGGGAGGGGGAGGCCAAGGATGAGATGGAGGGATGGGGTGGAGAGGTATATGAGAGAGGGGGGTGTGAGTTGGGAGCAGGGCAGTGAAATGGCGGGGGGGACAGGGCGACTTGGAGGCGATTTGTTTGTGGCCACCCCAAACGGGATTGAGGCGTCTGGCAATAGATAGATAGATAGATAGTAAACGACTTTATACATGACCCATGTAGTTAACTGAATGTCAGATGTTCAGTTGATGCTGCAGGTAATGATACACGTTAATACACCTGGAAGCAAGGCAGTGACAGGCCTGTTATACACCTGGAAGCAAGGCAGTGACAGGCCTCTTATACACCTGGAAGCAAGGCAGTGACAGGCCTCTTATACACCTGGAAGCAAGGCAGTGACAGGCCTGTTATACACCTGGAAGCAAGGCAGTGACAGGCCTCTTATACACCTGGAAGCAAGGCAGTGACAGGCCTGTTATACACCTGGAAGCAAGGCAGTGACAGGCCTCTTATACACCTGGAAGCAAGGCAGTGACAGGCCTGTTATACACCTGGAAGCAAGGCAGTGACAGGCCTCTTATACACCTGGAAGCAAGGCAGTGACAGGCCTCTTATACACCTGGAAGCAAGGCAGTGACAGGCCTGTTATACACCTGGAAGCAAGGCAGTGACAGGCCTCTTGTACACCTGGAAGCAAGGCAGTGACAGGCCTCTTATACACCTGGAAGCAAGGCAGTGACAGGCCTCTTATACACCTGGAAGCAAGGCAGTGACAGGCCTCTTGTACACCTGGAAGCAAGGCAGTGACAGGCCTCTTATACACCTGGAAGCAAGGCAGTGACAGGCCTCTTGTACACCTGGAAGCAAGGCAGTGACAGGCCTCTTGTACACCTGGAAGCAAGGCAGTGACAGGCCTCTTGTACACCTGGAAGCAAGGCAGTGACAGGCCTCTTGTACACCTGGAAGCAAGGCAGTGACAGGCCTCTTGTACACCTGGAAGCAAGGCAGTGACAGGCCTCTTGTACACCTGGAAGCAAGGCAGTGACAGGCCTGTTATACACCTGGAAGCAAGGCAGTGACAGGCCTCTTGTACACCTGGAAGCAAGGCAGTGACAGGCCTCTTATACACCTGGAAGCAAGGCAGTGACAGGCCTCTTGCTAACTGCCGATGTTTTTTTTTTTTTTTTATGCGAGGAAGAAGGAACCCAAGGCCATGAGCCCGCAGTAACAGTGCCCTTCAAGAGAAAAACAAAATACAATATAGAGCCAAATTCAAGATCCGATCATTTTGAGATGCCTGGACACACTGCTTTGAAAGACTGGAGATCATAGGCAGCAGGAAATACAGACAGAGGGAGACAGTTCCAGAGTTAACCTGTTGCATAAATGAAAGACTGGGAGTAACGGTTAACTCTTGCATTAGAGAGTTGCCAGCCATCTGCCTCCTAAGGTTTCAGATTTACCAGCCAAATACATTATTAGCCAAACTGACTACCAGCTGAAATATACTAGCATGTGCGAGCTGTGGCTTACCAAACAAGAGCCCTGAATATATAAGTACTATATATATAACGAGGAAGAGTATAGTAACGCATCAATATATGTAATGCGAGTACAAGTGGCTGGGGAATGGCTGGGAGAAGGAGGGGGGTGAGAAGACAGGAAGAAATCAGTAGGATAGAAGTTGTGGAAGCAATGAAGAAAGTTAAATCAGGGAAAGCCCCAGGAATTGATGGAGTGTGTGGTGAAATGCTGAAGCATGGGGGAGAGATAGTAGTAGAATGGATGTGGAAGATGTGCAGATTGGCCTGGGAGGAAGGTAGAGTCCCGGAGGATTGGAAGTCAGGTATAATTATTCCCTTGTACAAAGGAAAAGGGGAAAAAGAAGTGTGTGGTAATCATAGGGGCATTTGTCTTCTTAGTATAATAGGAAAAGTGTATGGTAGGATACTTATTGACAGAGTTAGAGAAAGAACAGAGGAATTAGTTGGAGAAGAACAGGGAGGCTTTAGGAAGGGAAGAGGTTGTGTAGATCAGTGTATGGTAGGATACTTATTGACAGAGTTAGAGAAAGAACAGAGAAATTAGTTGGAGAAGAACAGGGAGGCTTTAGGAAGGGAAGAGGTTGTGTAGATCAGTGTATGGTAGGATACTTATTGACAGAGTTAGAGAAAGAACAGAGAAATTAGTTGGAGAAGAACAGGGAGGCTTTAGGAAGGGAAGAGGTTGTGTAGATCAGTGTATGGTAGGATACTTATTGACAGAGTTAGAGAAAGAACAGAGGAATTAGTTGGAGAAGAACAGGGAGGCTTTAGGAAGGGAAGAGGTTGTGTAGATCAGATATTCATTCTTAGATCTTTAATGGAAAAGTTTCTAGAGAAGGGAAAGAAGTTGTGTGCGGCTTTCATGGATTTGGAGAAAGCATATGACAGGGTGGATAGACAAGGATTGTGGAAAGTGTTAAGAATATATGGAGTAGATGGGAAGTTGTTGAATGCTGTGAAGAGTATGTACAATGGTGCTAAGGCTGCAGTGCGTGTGGATGGTGAACTAAGTGAATTGTTCTCTTTGAAAGTTGGGTTGAAACAGGGATGTGTCATGTCTCCATGGTTGTTCAATCTGTACATGGATGGGGTAATAAAAGAGGTACAAGGTAGGGTAGTGGATGTTGGAGTGGCCCTGGTGAGAGAGGATAGTGTTTGGAAACTCCCTGTACTACTACAGTAAACCCTCATTATACAATGCCTCTTTGTATGATATTTCCCTTATACAGAATGTCAAAATTTTAGTACCCTATGCCCACTATACAATGGGAAAGATTTGCAACAACAATGGATCATCCGCGGCTCAGTGAACAGCGAATGTGCAAACGCAACAAAAACGTCCTCACGCTGTCGGCATTAGACCACACACACTTGTCCACCGGTCCAGCCTCATTAGCTAGCCCTGCCCAGCCAGGCAGTTCTGACATTGATGAGTGAGGGCTGTGAGTCCCTGTGACTGTGAGGCCGAGTAGGGACAGTTCGCCGTCAGGACGATCCCCATCATTTATTTACGTATCAGTTTATTTAGCAAGTACACTAGTTTTTTAATTATGTAAGTTATAAAAGTGATGGTGGTTTATTGTTTATATAGTAAATGTAAAATATGGCATCAAATCATGGGCATTAAATGAAAGATAATAATATATTGAAACATGACTCAGCTGATTTATCATCGCTCCTTCATCTTACATAAATGCCTAATTACCTTAAGTGAACGATCGACATACTTTGGATTTATACAAATAATCTTCATATTACGTCTATATAAATGTTTCGGGATATTTCACCATCACAACAATAACAAGACAATTCGCCATCGGGACTTTTCGTCATCAGGATGATTCCCCGTCGTTTTTTTTCATATCAGTTTATTTAGGAAGTACACTCGTTTTTTAGTACTGTACTTGTACCTCTTCAAAGTCATTTTAAAATATACCCAGGATGTTGTAGTACCAATGGAAATTAATGAAAACAGCTGTGGGTGATGCTAGAAACAAGTTAAATATTGTCTAAAAGTGCAACTTATAAATGATATCCAAAGCCAATGCTATTGAATGAAAATAGACTTTGATAGATCCCCCTGAGAATTAGTTATTAAAGTATCAGTTAATCAGTAATAAGTATGTTTATAGAATGACGGGGAATTGTCGACTTCATGGCGAATTGTCTAGGAACGACGTAAACAACCGTTGCTTGCTTCAGTAAAGGTAAGATCTACTGTGTACTGTAGTTATCATGCTTTTTTTTTATGTAGGTGAGGTGGAGGGGGGGAGAGGGAGGGGTAGACCGAGGATGAGGTGGAGGGATGGAGTTGAGAGGTATATGAGGGAGGGGGGGGTGAGTTGGGGGGAGGGGAGTCAAATGGTGCGTGACAGAGTGACTTGGAGGCGTTTTGTCTGCGGCCACCCTTTGCGGGATTAGGGCGTCGGGCTATAGATAGATAGATAGATAGAATGTGTTACTTTAAATGTTTAATCATAAGGATATTTCATGTATGTGAGTGCTAAGGTGTGTGTATGTGAGAGTTTAGGCAGGTCTGGGAACGTATCCCCATTGACTCCATGTTATAATGGGATTGATATATGATGGACTGCTTTACGATGGGGTTTTCAGAAACGGAACCACATCGTTTGTCGTAGATATAACACAACTAACTCAAAGACAAACGGCCACCCCTTACAGGATTATGGCATCTGGCTGTAGATAATAAAGGTAATACTGTAATAATAATAATAATAATCTATCTATCTATCTATTGCCAGACGCCATAATCCTGTAAGGGGTGGCCATTTGTCTTTGAGTTAGTTGTGTTATATCTATCTATCTATCTATTGCCAGACGCCATAATCCCGTAAAGGGTGGCCATTTGACACTGAGTTAGTTGTTTTACGGGGAGGGGCACTAACCCTCCACCAACCCACTTGTTGACACGTAGGCAGCACGTATGGTTTGGTTATATGGTTACCACCCAGCGTTGTAAATGGTTTCTTGGCTTACAGGAAACCATTTGGCTTGTCACTCAATGTAAAGCCACCTGTAAAGGAAAGAAAAGCAATAAGAAGTGACAGGAAAGATGGGTAATAATAATAATAATAATACCAGGGAACCAGCTGTCACCTTTCCTTCCTTACAGATGGGGAAGCCAGCTGGAGCGAAACGAAAGAAGAGACGAGCGAAGGAGAGGCATAAGAAGTGGTCAGGGAAATCAGAATTGCCGTTGCTATCCTTGTCGGAGATTTTAGCCTCCGCCCAGGACCACATAGATCGATTTGAGTACGAAGAGGCGCGGAGGTACTGCCAGGAGGCCTTGAGACGCGAGCCGGACAACGTGGAGGCCTTGGAGACGTCCGGGAGTCTGTGTTTGGAGGGAGGGAACGTTGAGGGTGCGAGAAAGTGCTTTGGGAGAGCCATAACATTGCACCCAGACGAAGGGCATGAGAAGTACATGTCGATGGCGCAGCTCCTGAACGGGAAGGAGGCGTTAGGGTGCTACCAGAAAGGCGTCGAGATCCTGGAGAGGGAGATCGATAATGAACGCCAGAAGGAACGGAAGGAGAACACCAGCAGTGCAAATCCTGATGAAGAAATGCCAGTGGAGGATGATTGTGCCAGGATAAATAGCTCCAGGGGTGGTATCGAGGGAGTGAGGAAGGACAGGAAGGGCGTGGGGGTCCAGGAGAGGGAGACCGATAATGCTGGTGACAAGGAGGGGAAGCGTAACACAAACCCTGACCTAGAAATCCCAGTTGATGAATATAACGCCAAGATTGAGGAAGATAATGTGAGGATAAATAGGTCAGGGGTTGGTATCGAGGGAGATGGAGGAAGGAGAGGGAGTACACCCCTTGAAAATATACCCCAGAGCAAGGATGGTATACCACAAGCTGAGGGGAACAAGGAAAATGTATCGGAAGCAGAGGAAAGCAAGGAGAATTTTCCACAAGCATCTGTCAGTGAGGAATTCATGCCAAAAGTTTCCTGTTCTGAGCTCAAGGGTGAAAGCTCTGTGGATTCCCTAGTGCGGCAGCTCTCCACGGCCCTCTGCTCTATGGCGGAGCTCTACATGACGGACCTGTGCGATGAGATGCAGGCTGAGGATGAGTGTCGGAGCTTCGTCACTCGTGCCATTGACGTGGACCCGCAGAATCCTGAGGCATATCAGCTCATGGTGAGAGAGAGAGAGAGAGAGAGAGAGTGTACAGGGAGAGAGAGAGAGAGAGAGAGAGAGTGTACAGGGAGAG
>NC_137070.1:4948295-4960795 GCF_032717465.1 Coenobita brevimanus | reverse complement strand
CAACACCAAATCATCAGCATACAACAACTCCCACGGGAGTCCGTTTCTAAAGTCACGTGAAAGGGCTTCAAGTACCATGATAAACAACATGGGACTCAAGACTGACCCCTGATGCACACCAACATTCACGGAAAACTCATCACTCAAATCTCCATTCACTCTTACCTGGGTGTGAGCACCCACATACATGGCCATAACCACCCTAACCAGCCACTCCTCCAAGCCAAGCTTTCTCATTGCCCATTCACCACCTCTCTAGGTAGGAATGAGTTTTGGATATACAGGAGAAGGGACGCAAGGTGAGTGAAATTAAGCATCGAATAGGTTTACCGCAGAGCACCATGTATCTATCTATCTATCTATTGCCAGACGCCATAATCCCATAAGGGGTGGCCGTTTGACTTTGAGTTAGTTGTTTTACAGGGAGGGGCACTAACCCTCCACCAACCCACTTGTTGACACGTAGGGAGCACGTATGGTTTGGTTATATGGTTACCACCCAGCGCTGTAAATGGTTTCTCTACAGTGAAGAGTAAGCAGCTGAGATTAAGAACGCTGTGACTCCCAAGGAACGCTTTAGTGGGAAGGGCCTTGGGGGACGCCAGCTGATCGGTACCTCGTCCCTTTGCAGTCGTGTAGTGGCCACCGTGGAATATTATTTAGACAGATGGGTGCAGCGGCAAGCCAAGGAGACAGCTGGTGTCAATGTGCCTCAACTCCGTGCACAGGCGGATATATTTTACAAGGCCGTCTGTGATGAGAAATAGCAGATCTGTCACTTGGTTTTGAGGGAACTGGATGGTGCTGAAAGTGGTGAAGAATCAGACGCTGTTGACAGGAAGAGGATGACGAAGAGATTGACGTGCCCCCACCAGACCCTAAGCCTGCCCCACACACTGTCCAACAACTCCCTGAGCCTCTGGGACACCTGGAGAAGGCCAGGGATATTGTCTGTGGCAGGATGGACACCACTTACATCGTTAAACACTTTGACTTCATCAGTGCACATCTCATGGAAGTCTGCAGGACCAAGGTGAACGAGCAGAGGCAGACAAATATTGGGAGTCTGCAGGACCAAGGTGAACGAGCAGAGGCAGACCAGTATCACCCAGTTCTTCAAAGCTAGGCAGAGAGTGGCCCAGGCAGCTGAAAACACGAGACTGAAGCAGGACAGGTTAACCCCGATGACTTAGACACCAAACTGCCAGGTGTTCTCGACTCTGGGGGATTCGATTGTGACGACGGAGGCAGTGAAAGCATCAGCAGCCGTGGCCATGGTATTGGGGCAGGACAAGGAAGCCGGTGCTCACTCCAGCGGGGTTTGGGCAGGTGCAAGTGATGGCAGATCGCCTGGCAGTGACTCAGCCACTGCCTCAGAACCAACGCTGTAACACCTAAGTTTTTTCATTCATTCATTCATTGCCAGACGCCATGTATCCCAGACGGGGTGGCCAAGGGCTTAGAGTTAATTGTTTTACAGGGAGGGGCACTAATCCTCCACCAACCCCACTTGACACGTAGGGAGAACGTTATGCCAACAGCATCTGGTGTTCCCAGGCGGTCACCCATCCAAGTACTAACCAGACCCAACATTTCATTCTTGCTATTTTGAAGTGAGTGCAGCCGGTATTTCCTGCATTTCTTGCTAATAGTAAGTAATTATGTACTAAATATAAGCAATTACATTTCTGTCAGGCCGAGCAGCCCTGCCTGGGGGGGGTTTGGGGGGGTTCGGCCCCCACGCTGTCCTCCTCTTCTCTTGAACAGCCTTGGGGGGGGCTAGACCCACGACAAAGACGCCACCGCTCCAAGACCCTTTCCCTGAGTTTATCAATTCGCGCTTCGGTAAATCGCACTTTCATCATTTTTTCGGTCCCAAAACCAGTCGAAGATCGAGAGCCTTCTATCTATCTATAGCCCAACGCCCTAATCCCGCAAAGGGTGGCCAAAGACAAAACGCCTCCAAGTCGCTCTGTCACCCACTTTACATATACAGTAAACTTAATGCAAATAAACAACTGTGTGTGTACATTATTCTGACACACTATCCTGACACTGTATCCTACTACTACTACTACTACTACTACTGCTAGTACTCTTAATACTACCACTACTACTTCTACTACCACTTCTACTACTACTACTAGTCACAACTTATTATTACAACTACTACTACTACTACTACTACTAGTCACAACTTATTACTACTACTACTAGTCACAACTTATTACTACTACTACTACTAGTCACAACTTATTACTACTATTACTACTACTACTAGTCACAACTTATTACTACTACTACTACTACTACTCACAACTTATTACTACTACTACTACTACTACTAGTCACAACCTACTACTACTACTACACAAAGCAGCAGAGAGAAATGATGATGATGTTAATGATGATAATAATAATAATAGCAGTAATAATAATAATGATAATAATTATGATGATGATGATAGTAAAAAGAGCAATAATAATAATAATAATAATAATAATAACTAATAATAACAATAATAATAATAACTAATAATAATAATAATAATTTTGCAGGTAAATGAAATGTTGCCATCTGATGATCACCAATTAGTGCAACATCTGCAAGAATTGATGCAGGAACTGGGTCCATACGTTGATGATGATGATGATGATGATGATGATGATGTGGAGGAGGAATTGGAGAAGGACTTGGAGGAGGAGGAGGAGGAGGAGGAGGAGAGGATGGATACAAGCTAGAGGAAGAGGAGGAGGAGGAGGAGGAAGAGGGTTGGAGGGAGAGAATGATGATGATGATGAGGAGGAGGAGGAGGAATGGAGGAGTGTTAATAATAAATTGTTTTCATGCAATGGAACTGGTCAATTTATTTTTCCCTATTATTCATAAGTAGTAGTAGTAGTAGCTGTAGTAGTAGTAGTAGTATATTCTCATTTAAGTAAGCTCCCCAACACCTTTCCCTTAGCAATTTATTTTTGGATATGGGTGGGTAGTACCTTTTGGTGTTATTTATGCTGAGTATGGCGATATTGGAAGGATTTGCAATGCCGAGTCCAATAAATCACTTAGGAAAAGGTGTTAGGGAGTTTTGGCAGAATGTGGCCATATTGAAAGGCTTGCATAGGTCAAAAGTGTAATATACAAAATAAATCGCTTAGGAAGAGGTCTTAGGGAGTGTTTAAGAAGAGTATGGCGATATTGGAAAGGTTTATGTGATGAGAGGACGGTAAGGTATAATAAGTCATGGATTATTTAGCTACATTTGAGCGTTCTTCTTTTTTTTAATTTTCTGAAGCTGTGTTGGTTAGGATTAGAGTTTTTATATATATTACTGATAACTATGAGAAAAAAAATTAATGTGGAGTAAATTACATCAATAGAAAATAATATAGGTGACCAGCAGGGGTATAGAATTGATGTTTAGCGTTGTTATATATTTTTAGTAATTCGTAATAATCAGAGTCCATTTTCGATTATTATTATTATTATTATTATTATTATTATTATTTATTATTATTATTGTTTAAGTGGTATAAATGAAGGAGACTAGCGAGTTCTGAGGAATTGTAGCAACATAGCAACTCTGGGAATAACATCTCATCGGTCAGTCATATTCCACTGATACTTGAATTATAGGTCAAAAAATTATATGATGATAGTTAAAATAAAAAATAGAAATGTTAAGTGAAATATTACGATCAACCTTGATATATTAGCATAGGGGGTTACATTCTAGCACTTGTAGGAAATTGTATCTCTGGTATGGGAATGGGTATATATATAACACTGAGACCTTCATCTTATCCTATAGCTGAATTAATTAATGTGGAGGTAAATAGAAATATAAAAATCCAAGTATTATTTATTAGCATAGGGGGTTACATTCTAGCACTTGTAGGAAATTGTATCTCTGGTATGGGAATGGGTATATATATAACACTGAGACCTTCATCTTATCCTATAGCTGAATTAATTAATGTGGAGGTAAATAGAAATATAAAAATCCAAGTATTATTTATTAGCATATTACATTCTAGCGGTTGTATGAAATTGTATGTTTGGTATGGGAATAGGTATATATATAACACTGAGACCTTCATGTTATCCTATAGCTGAATTAATTAATGTGGAGGTAAATAGAAATATAAAAATCCAAGTATTATTTATTAGCATATTACATTCTAGCAGTTGTAGGAAATTGTATATTTGGTATGGGAATAGGTATATATATAACACTGAGACCTTCATCTTATCTTATAGCTGAATTAATTAATGTGGAGGTAAATAGAAATATAAAAATCCCCCAAATTTGAGTGAGGGAAATATAGCGATGATAGACCTTGGCAACGTAGGGAATGGCGGCGTCTGATTGGCCGGCCGAGCATACACAGAGGGTTTAAAAACAAATCGAGCTGACGGCTGTATTTTCGAGTTATATTTCCTCCTGTGTGGTGTAGATAAAGCTGAGAATCTAAGGAATCTACGCCATATCGGACAGCAGTATAGCGTAAATAGTTTTTGAGTTATGAATGATTTTATATCGTGTACCATGAAGGAAAAAAGGCGAACTCAGATCTGGAGCTTGGGATGTTAAAAAATGGCCTGGCTAATCTTTATACTGCCAGTTTATGATTTTCTGAAGGAACTGGAGAGATTTCCATTACTTGTAGATTAAATTTTGGTGGCATATAGGTCAATGGGTTTTGGATATATCGAAGGAATGAGTCTCCTTGGTTGCTAGTCAGATTTTAACCTATGATTTGGCTATATTTGGACATCAGCCTCTATTCCTTTTCAATCATTCACTACGTTGTGTTCTATCTATCTATCTATCTATCTATAGCCCGACGCCCTAATCCCGCAAAGGGTGGCCGCAGACAAAACGCCTCCAAGTCACTCTGTCACCCACCATTTGACTCCCCTCCCCCCAACTCACCCCCCCCTCCCTCATATACCTCTCAACTCCATCCCTCCACCTCATCCTCGGTCTACCCCTCCCTCTCCCTCCCTCCACCTCACCTACATACACCCTCTTAGTCAGTCTTTCATTCTCCATTCTCTCCACATGTCCAAACCACCTCAGTGTATTTCTCCTAATTCACCCTCCACCTCATCCTCGGTCTACCCCTCCCTCTCCCTCCCTCCACCTCACCTACATACACCCTCTTAGTCAGTCTTTCATTCTCCATTCTCTCCACATGTCCAAACCACCTCAGTGTATTTCTCCTAATTCACCCTCCACCTCATCCTCGGTCTACCCCTCCCTCTCCCTCCCTCCACCTCACCTACATACACCCTCTTAGTCAGTCTTTCATTCTCCATTCTCTCCACATGTCCAAACCACCTCAGTGTATTTCTCCTAATTCACCCTCCACCTCATCCTCGGTCTACCCCTCCCTCTCCCTCCCTCCACCTCACCTACATACACCCTCTTAGTCAGTCTTTCATTCTCCATTCTCTCCACATGTCCAAACCACCTCAGTGTATTTCTCCTAATTCACCCTCCACCTCATCCTCGGTCTACCCCTCCCTCTCCCTCCCTCCACCACACCTACATACACTCTCTTAGTCAGTCTTTCATTCTCCATTCTCTCCACATGTCCAAACCACCTCAGTGTATTTCTCCTAATTCACCCTCCACCTCATCCTCGGTCTACCCCTCCCTCTCCCTCCCTCCACCTCACCTACATACACCCTCTTAGTCAGTCTTTCATTCTCCATCCTCTCCACATGTGTTCTGCTCCATTAATTTCTCTTTTCTTATTTCCCAGAGGTTATATAGGATACTTTTTTGCTGTTCAATGTTTATGGCACTATATAAAATATTTCCTGTTATTTCTTCATTGTACACTGTGCACGCCAGCATACAATGTTCCAGATGTTCCTTTTCAGCACAGCATAATCTGCACTCTGTATTTCCATTTTCATGTCTCTTTCTCATTCGTCAGCCTGTCTCTCCACGTTTGGCCATGTGGAGAGGATGGAGGGTGAAAGACTGACGAAGAGAGTGTATGTGAGTGAGGTGGAGGGGGGAAGAGGGAGGGGGAGACCGAGGATGAGATGGAGGGACGGGGTGGAGAGGTATATGAGAGAGGGGGGTGTGAGCTGGGGGGATGGAGGGTGAGAGACTGACGAAGAGAGTGTATGTGAGTGAGGTGGAGGGGGGAAGAGGGAGGGGGAGGCCAAGGATGAGATGGAGGGATGGGGTGGAGAGGTATATGAGAGAGGGGGGTGTGAGTTGGGAGCAGGGCAGTGAAATGGCGGGGGACAGGGCAACTTGGAGGCGATTTGTTTGTGGCCACCCCAAACGGGATTGAGGCGTCTGGCAATAGATAGATAGATAGATAGATGTCTCTTTCTATTGAATAATGGCAGGCAGTTTGTTCTTGGTCTATAGAAGATTGTTGATGCTGGTCTGTTATACTTGTTCTTCTCTGATATTCTCTTAGCATTCTTTATATATCGTCAGCCTTGTTTTCCTAGATACTGCCTCCTTCCATTTCTGTGTGTCCCAGTTCATCGTGTTCTCCTTTAGTCTGCTTTTTGTCATAATCATTAATTCTCTGTCAGCTCTTCCTATTAATTCCTTGTACTTCTTGGTTTCCTTCATCCAGTTCATATTCTGTATATTCATCATTTCTAGTATAGTTTGTAGTAATTCATGTTTCCCTTAAGAATACCCCTGGTGTACTCTAATCTATCTATCTATCTATCTATAGCCCGACGCCCTAATCCCGCAAAGGGTGGCCGCAGACAAAACGCCTCCAAGTCACTCTGTCACCCACCATTTGACTCCCCTCCCCCCAGCTCACCCCCCCCCTCCCTCATATACTTCTCAACTCCATCCCTCCACCTCATCCTCGGTCTACCCCTCCCTCTCCCTCCCTCCACCTCACCTACATACACCCTCCCCTTAGTGTGCAGTTTGCTGCATACTTGCGTGCTCCTAATATTTGTCTTATACTCCGTTCTTTATCCTCTGTAGCTTTTCAATTTCTGCTTCCGTGTAATTTATGATATTTGACCCATGAGGTATTGTAGGTACGGCTACATTTTTCCAGTCGGTTTGACCTATCATGACCTTATTACAACTCCTTGCTATTACCGAGTATGTTATCTATCTGTAATCCAAGGTACTTTATATTATCAGTTACATTGATCCCTACGTGTCATGTGGGGTTGGTGGAGGATTAGTGCCCCTCCCTGTAAAAACAATTAACTCTAAGCCCTTGGCCACCCTGTCTGGGATACATGGCGTCTGGCAATGAATGAATGAATGAATGAACTTTTATCCCTTCTGTTTCATCTGGCTGGTTTGTCATATTAAGGATGATGAGAGGGGGGTGTGAGTTGGGAGCAGGGCAGTGAAATGGCGGGGGACAGGGCGACTTGGAGGCGATTTGTTTGTGGCCACCCCAAACGGGATTGAGGCGTCTGGCAATAGATAGATAGATAGATATTACTTTTGGTTCTATATATGTTTAGACCACATTCTTCACTATATTCTATTACTGTTTTTAGGCTGTCTTTTGCATCTTCTATCGAGTGTGCCATTAGCAGTCCATCATCAGCAAAGAATAGTACTCCTATCTTCAGTTTCTCATTAATGGTTCCTTGAAAGCAGTGATAAGAAACAGGGAAGTGAGCATTGAAGTGAAAAAGTTACTACATGACAGTATTGTGATACCAACTCTAACGTACGGAAGTGAAGCTTGGACGTTGTTGGAAGGACACAAGTCAAGAGTGAGAGCAGTGGAAATGAGTTATTTAAGAGGAGCCTGTGGAGTCACATGGAGAGACAGGCTGACAAATGAGGATATAAAGGAACGTTGTGGTGTGGATGTGGATGTGATAGGAAATGTTATGAGGAACACACTGAGGTGGTTTGGCCATGTGGAGAGGATGGAGGGTGAAAGACTGACGAAGAGAGTGTATGTGAGTGAGGTGGAGGGGGGAAGAGGGAGGGGGAGGCCGAGGATGAGATGGAGGGATGGGGTGGAGAGGTATATGAGAGAGGGGGGTGTGAGTTGGGAGCAGGGCAGTGAAATGGCGGGGGACAGGGCGACTTGGAGGCGATTTGTTTGTGGCCACCCCAAACGGGATTGAGGCGTCTGGCAATAGATAGATAGATAGAATCCAATATTTTGCCCTTCCAATCTTTCTATTATCAGGTTGGTTATTAATTTGAATAATATTGTTGAACCTGTGCAGCCTTGTCTAATCCCGCTAGTTATGTCTATTTCTAATTCAGAATCATATATGTCTTCTTTATATATGTTAACAATGGTATCTATTATCTTTGGGTGTACCTTGTATCGCATTAGTGCCTGTACTATTTTCTCTCTTTAAATTGAGTCAAATGCCTTTGAGTAATGTCACTGCTCCTCTGAACTGTCTGCGTGCATTCCTCCACCTCTACGACGGGCGCGTAGCACCCGTCTGGCAACAAACTCTCATCCCTTTTCTGTCCAACTCTCTAATGCAAGAGTTAACCGTTACTCCCAGTCTTTCATTTATGCAACAGGTCAGCTCTGGAACTGTCTCCCTCTGTCTGTATTTCCTCCTGCCTATGATCTCCAGTCTTTCAAACGCAGTGTGTCCAGGCATCTCAAAATGATCGGATCTTGAATTTGGCTCTCTATCATATTTTGTTTTTCTCTTGGAGGGAACTGTTACTGCGGGCTCATGGCCTTGGGTTCCTTCTTCCTCGCATAAAAAAAAAAAAAAATCAATGGATATTATTATAAGAGGTGTTCCCTTCTGGTAGCTATCGTCTATGCAGTATATATTGTAAGGTTAATAAGTTGTCTTCTATTTTAGCTCCCTTTGTGAAGCCTGCTTGTGTTTCTTTAGTCTCGTTATTCATGGTGATATGGCTATCCACAGTTTCCTATCCGTGACATATATATTTTGTACGAAACATTGGTCAACGCTATTGGTCTGCCATTCCTTAACTTCTGTCCCATCATCTATAATGTGCTGAAAGCAGTTTGTGAAGGCTTGCTATACAGGACTTTGTAGAGTTCAGGCTTCTTTTGATCTGGTCCTGGGGCTTTTCTGTTTTGTAGCTTTCGTATGCAATGTTTTACTTGGTCTTGCGTAATATTTGGATATTCCATGGGTTTTATTTTGCTTTGTACTTAGCACATGTCCATATGTTCTCTTATACTAGGAGGGAATTCATATATTCTCTCCATATTGTGTCCTATTGGTATATCTATAGTCATTACATTCAGATCACCTTCTTTCCTGTATGTTGCTAAGTTGTCTAAGTTTTTGTCTATACCTCTTAGTTTATTAACAGCCTCCCACAGTTTGTTACCCTGTTCATGGCTTTCTTTCTTTTGTGAGCTATTGTTCGTGTTTAAACATCTCCTTTCTAATGAGGATTTGCACCTTCTGTTTTTGTTGCCTATAGAGCTCATATATTGTCTCTTTCATCCTATTCAATCTTTTCCTCTCTTCTATTTCCTTTCTTATTTCATCGTTCATCCAAACAGGCTCCATTATTTTATCATCCCTTTCAATTACCTTTCTTCTATATCTTGTTTCGCTGGCAGCTTCTTCCACTCTATTTGCCTACTGTTGTAGTGATATCTGTCCTATAATACTCCAGTGATATCTATAGTGTCTTGTATCTCGTCTATATTCATGGTCTGGAAGTAGCTGTACATTTTCCCATTGACAAATATGTAATCAATTACACTACACTGATTATTTCTAGCCCACGTGTAAATACCTGAACCGTTATTGTCACTGTTAAGCAAGATTAATTTATATTCATTTATCCCGTCCAGGATTATTTTTCCATTCATGTCAAGCTGCTGGTGACCTAACATGCCTGTATGCCCATTGAAGTCTCCCCTGACTATTAGAGCCCCATCCTCTGCCTCATTCATACGTTTCTCAATCTCTTGTTTCATTGAGAAATTTCTAGTTCTGTCTTCTTCTGTCCTAATTACAGAAAAGTGTACTATAATCATTCCTATGCTTAGATCTAATAGTTTTCCTTTTAGTACAAGTACATCCTTTCTTAATGTTACTGTTTTGTTTATACAGCACCGTTATACCTCCGCCTTTTGTGTGCTTTATTTCTCTCATGCTTTCCTGCTTCATTATGTTATTATCTAGGTCAGTTTTATTATATTTCTGCTGTGTTTCTGTCAGGCATACAATATCTTGACTCTCTGATATGAGTTGCTGTACCTCTACTACCTTATGTCTACTTAACCCCTGTATGTTAATTAACTTAAATGATACCCCATATCCTTCTTCTCTTTTTCCTAGTTCATCCTTCTGTACTATATCATTGTATGGTTCTAATTTTCTCTTCCTCTGTCCTCTCTTACTGTGCACAAGCTTCTGTTTTTTATATATAATCCTGTTTCTCCGTTAGCTTTTCTCTCATTTAACTCTTTGCCGGGTCACTTTCATCTTACTATTGCCCATTTCTCTTTCACATCAGCTAGTTGCACCAATACAGGCCTATTTCGGTTATTGCCCTCTCTTCTGGGCTTTCCTACCCTTATGACCTTAGTGATAGTAAACTCCTCCTTATCTAATCCTAGAGAGTTCTCAAATATATCACAACACATAGCTGTGTCTTCATTCACTCGCTCTATATACCTTTCACTATGTCGTTCTTCCTTCTAGCTTTATCTTCTTCTACTTTCATATGTTCTAGTACTCTCTCTCTTACCTTCTCAACAATATCATCGTCACTCACCGGTAAGTTGTTTCTAAACTGCTGCGTTACCTCTCTCGTCATTTATTAGGAGCTAAACACACCACGCACCCACACGTGATCTCAGCGACACATGTTAAAAGTTCCATTATAATTGGTTCTGTTGGTCATATAAGGCTTAATTTGACTAGTAACCAAGGAGACTCATTCCTACAACACTCCTAGTTAGTCTCATTACTCCACATCCACTCCACAGCCAACCAAGTGTTCAGGATTTGAGTTTCTGATGTATTGATATTTAATCCTGTATTATTTAGGTATTTAAGGGTGGATTATTAAGGTAGATTTTAGGGTAAATTACCACACTATTAAAAAAACAAAGAGGAGGAGGAGGAAGCACTTTAGATAGATAGATAGATAGCCATTAACCCCACTCTCTCTCTCTCTCTCTCTACCTTGATGCAGAGTACAAAATAAATCAATAAGGGAAAGGCATTAGGGAGGTTGATGATCATTTCTCTCTCTCTCTCTCAATAGATAGATAGATAGATAAGAGGAGGAGGAACCACTTTAGATAGACAGATAGATAGATAGCCATTAACCCCACTCACTCTCTCTCTCTCTCCACACACTGGCAAAATCTTTATTGATATCTGTCTGTCTGTCTGTCTATCTATCAGACTGACACAATTGCTATAACAGAAATGGTCACTTCTTATTGCATATCTGTCTATCTATTGCCAGAAGCCATTACCCCCATTGGAGGTCATTATTTAGGTAGGGAAATGCCTTTATCATTCTTTTTCTGTGCCTGCCCTCCTCTCTTCCTATTTCTCACCATCATCCACTCACTTGATGTAGTGCTGCCTACTTCTTCCTTAGCCTTTATCATTCTTTTTCTGTGCCTGTCCTCCTCTCTTCCTATTTCTCACCATCATCCACTCACTTGATGTAGTGCTGCCTACTTCTTCCTTAGCCTTTATCATTCTTTTTCTGTGCCTGTCCTCCTCTCTTCCTATTTCTCACCATCATCCACTCACTTGATGTAGTGCTGCCTACTTCTTCCTTAGCCTTTATCATTCTTTTTCTGTGCCTGTCCTCCTCTCTTCCTATTTCTCACCATCATCCACTCACTTGATGTAGTGCTGCCTACTTCTTCCTTAGCCTTTATCATTCTTTTTCTGTGCCTGTCCTCCTCTCTTCCTATTTCTCACCATCATCCACTCACTTGATGTAGTGCTGCCTACTTCTTCCTTAACCGTTATCATTCTTTTTCTGTGCCTGTCCTCCTCTCTTCCTATTTCTCACCATCATCCACTCACTTGCTGTAGTGCTGCCTACTTCTTCCTTAGCCTTTATCATTCTTTTTCTGTGCCTGTCCTCCTCTCTTCCTGTTTCTCACCATCATCCACTCACTTGATGTAGTGCTGCCTACTTCTTCCTTAGCCTTTGTCATTCTTTTTCTGTGGCTGTCCTCCTCTCTTCCTATTTCTCACCATCATCCACTCACTTGATGTAGTGCTGCCTACTTCTTCCTTAGCCTTTATCATTCTTTTTCTGTGCCTGTCCTCCTCTCTTCCTATTTCTCACCATCATCCACTCACTTGATGTAGTGCTGCCTACTTCTTCCTTAGCCTTTATCATTCTTTTTCTGTGGCTGTCCTCCTCTCTTCCTATTTCTCACCATCATCCACTCACTTGATATAGTGCTGCCTACTTCTTCCTTAGCCTTTATCATTCTTTTTCTGTGCCTGTCCTCCTCTCTTCCTATTTCTCCCATCTTTCCTGTCACTTCTTATTGCTTTTCTTTCCTTT
>NC_137070.1:4925795-4943295 GCF_032717465.1 Coenobita brevimanus | reverse complement strand
CCTGTACTTGAGTGATTTAGTTTGCCTTCTGTGATACATAAATCCAGAGCTCCCTAACACCTGTACTTGAGTGATTTATTTTGCCATCTGTGTTACATAAATCCAGAGCTCCCTAACACCTTTTCCTGAGTGATTTAGTTTGCCTTCTGTGATACATAAATCCAGAGCTCCCTAACACCTGTACTTGAGTGATTTATTTTCCCATCTGTGTTACATAAATCCAGAGCTCCCTAACATCTTTTCATAAGTGATTTATTTTCCATCTGTGTTACTTAAATTCTTCCAAGTCATACTCTGCATATATCGAGTGTGTGTGTGTGTGTGTGTGTGTCTCTCTCTCTCTCTCTCTCTCTCTCTCTCTCTCTCTCACTCCTTGATGCAGTGTACAGAATAAATCAGTAAGGAAAAGGTGTTAGGGAGGTTGATGAGGATAATTTCTCTCTCTCTCTCTCTCTCTCACCTTGATGCAGAGTACAGAATAAATCAATAAGGGAAAGGTGTTAGGGAGGTTGATGATGATAATCTCTCTCTCTCTCTCTCTCTCTCTCTCTCTCTCTCTCTCTCTCTCTCCCTCTCTCTCTCTCTCTCTCTCTCTCTCTCTCTCTCTCTCTCCCACCTTGATGCAGAGTACAGAATAAATCAGTAAGGAAAAGGTGTTAGGGAGGTTGATGATGATAATTTTTCTCTCTCTCTCTGGAGGAAGATGGAGGCCTGGTGTACACCGTGTATGTATGTATGTACGCGGAGATATACAATGAATATCTCTCTCTCTCTCACTGGTGTATTGGATGCGGAGACACCAGAGGCCAACAGCCCCGGTGCGGAGGATGAGTGAGGCCTGATGTACGCCGCATATGCCTCGAATGCGGAGGTAGACGATTATATATCTCTCTCTCTCTCAGGTGTACTGGACGCGGAGACACCAGAGGCCAACAGCCCCGGTGTGGAGGACGAGTGACGCCTGGTGTACGCCGCATATGCCTCGTATCCGGAGATAAACGATTGTCTCTCTCTCACAGGTGTATTAGACGCGGAGACACCAGAAGCCAATAGCCCTGGTGCGGAGGACGAGTGAGGCCTGGTGTACGCCGCATATGCCTCGAATGCGGAGGTAGACGATTATATATCTCTCTCTCTCTCAGGTGTATTAGACGCGGAGACACCAGAGGCCAACAGCCCCGGTGCGGAGGACGAGGCAGGCCTGGTGTACGCTGTTTATGTGTCATACGCGGAGATATACAACGAGTATGTGTTCGACCTGCTCGAGAGGGCGCCCACTTCGAGGACGAGCAGGTGGAGTCCTTTGGCCCTCGGAGAAGACAGGAACGGTGCCATCTATGTGAAAGGTGGGTTGATAGATAGATAGATAGATAGACACACATACACACACACACATACACACATACATACTTTACACACACACACACACACACTATCAGAGACAGAGATATGCAGACAGACAGACAGAGAGAGAGAGATGATAGATAGATAGGGAGAGAGAGAGATAGATAGTGGAATGCTCTTGTGCTTGGAGAAGAAGGTGGGTAGATAGATGGATAGATAGATAGATAGATGGATGGATAGATAGATGGATGGATAGATAGATAGATAGATGGATAGATAGATAGATGGATAGATAGATAGATGGATGGATAGATAGATAGATGGATAGATAGATAGATGGATAGATAGATAGATAGATAGATGGATGGATAGATAGATGGATAGATAGATAGATAGATGGATAGATAGATAGATAGATGGATGGATGGATAAATAGATAGATAGATGGATAGATAGATAGGAGACTGCCTGGCTTCTTCGTGCTTGTACAATCCCTGACATTACCAGTCGTTAAGTTGCATGATGGTTCCTCGTTCAGGGGCCAGAGTGTTTAAGGTGGACGGTGACCCGGTCAGGGCGTGTGGGTCATCCCCGAAGGTCGTTCCACAGGCAGATCGGCCACTGCTTACCCCCTCACCCAACCTGCTTGCCTGTGTCTGCCTTGGTCACCTACTGGCGGCTCTCCACGCTGCTCGATCTCTGGCAGCCTCCCTGTTCAGTCCCTTAACCCTGAGGTCACGCTTAATGACCTCATCCCATGTCTTTCTCGGTCTACCCCTCATAACAGATTTGGCCATGTGGGTGGGTGTTGTGGTGGGGACATGCAGGGTGTGCCACAGGTGTGTGGTAATCGTGGTGGTAATTGTGGTGGGATGGCCTGCCTCAAACCCCCCTCGTGTCAACTGCGGTGGCGTGGCTTTATCAACACAGCGTCGCCACTGTCAGTGTGGTAACGAAGCACCACAGTACAGCAACACACCTGCTGCCACACCTGCTGTCTCCTGTGGTAACGATGCACCACAGTACAACAACACACCTGCTGTCTCCTGTGGTAACGAAGCACCGCAGTACAGCAACACACCTGCTGCCACACCTGCTGTCTCCTGTGGTAACGACGCACCACAGTACAGCAATACACCTGCTGCCACACCTGCTGTCTCCTGTGGTAACGACGCACCACAGTTCAGCAACACACCTGCTGCCACACCTGCTGTCTCCTGTGGTAAGGGGGCACCACAGTACACCAACACACCTGCTGCCACACCTGCTGTCTCCTGTGGTAACGACGCACCACAGTACAGCAATACACCTGCTGCCACACCTGCTTTCTCCTGTGGTAACGACGCACCACAGTTCAGCAACACACCTGCTGCCACACCTGCTGCTGGGGTAATCACTCCTCACACACATCCCGGTTATGCTACCGTGGAAACAAGAAGCACATCCCACACGTATACAGTGATGTCTCGCTCCTACCACACATCCCCGCTGCAAACGACGCACACGCGCTGCCTTCATGTGCGTCTTCCGAGCTCAAAGAGGCCTGTGGTAACCCTCCTGCATCAAAAATAATGTTTGTGAGGGAAATTAGTGACTAACAAGAACCACACTATCTATCTCTCTCTCTCTGTCTATCTATCTATCTATCCCAGGGCCTCTCTCTCTCTCTCTTCAGCAGTTTATCTATCTGTTTGTCTATCAGGGCTGCAGGAGGTGCGCGTCATCTCAGACCAGGAAGCACTGATAGACGAAAATCGCATTCATGATTTATCTATCTATCTATCGATCCCAGGGCCTGTCTCTCTCTCCCAGGGCCTCTCTCTCTCACCACCAGTTTATCTATCTATTAATCTATCAGAGCTGCAGGAGGTGTGTGTCAACTCACCCTAAGATGCTCTGATATTACATGAAGTGGGTGATTGACAGAAACCACCTTGTATCTATCTATCTATCTATCCCAGGGCCTCTCTCTCTCACCACCAGTTTATCTATCTATTTATCTATCCCAGGGCTGCAGGAGGTGCGCGTCAACTCGGCCCAGGAGGCGCTACGGCTCTTGGAAATCGGCCGGCAGAATCTTCACTTTGCTGCCACACGACTCAACCATCACTCCTCTCGATCGCATTGCATCTTTACCGTTAAGCTGATCCGTCTGGCCAACGCTGATAGTCCCCATGTGGCCAGGGTGTCCATGTGCGTACCCCTCCTTCCCTCCCTCCTTCCCTCCTTCCTTCCTTCCTTCCCTCCCTCCTTCCTTCCTTCCTTCCTTCCTTTTGAGACTAACTTTCATCCCTCCTTCCTCACCTTTTTTCTCCCTTCTGTCTTTGTTTCCCTTCCTTCCCTCTTTTATCCCTCCTTCCTTCCTTCCTTCCCTCCTTCCTTCCTTCCTTCCCTCCTTCCTTCCCTCCCTTCCCTCTTTCATCCCTCCTTCCTTCCTTCCTTCCCTCCCTTCCCTCTTTCATCCCTCCTTCCTTCCTTCCCTCGTTCCTTCCTTCTTTCCCTCCTTCCTTCCTTCCCTCCTTCCTTCCTTCCCTCCTTCCTTCCTTCCCTCCTTCCTTCCCTCCCTCCTTCCCTCCTTCCTTCCTTCCTTCCTTTTCGGACTAACTTTCCCTGCCTATCTACCCCACCCATCAGTCTATCTCTCCTTCCTTCCTTCCTTCCTTCCCTCCTTCCTTCCTTCCTTCCCTCCTTCCCTCCTTCCTTCCTTCCCTCCTTCCCTCCCTTCCTTCCCTCCTTCCCTCCCTTCCTTCCCTCCTTCCTTCCTTCCCTCCTTCCCTCCCTTCCTTCCCTCCTTCCTTCCTTCCCTCCCTTCCTTCCCTCCTTCCTTCCTTCCCTCCTTCCTTCCCTCCTTCCCTCCCTTCCTTCCTTCCTTCCCTCCCTTCCTTCCCTCCTTCCCTCCCTTCCTTCCTTCCTTCCCTCCTTCCTTCCCTCCTTCCCTCCCTTCCTTCCCTCCTTCCCTCCCTTCCTTCCTTCCTTCCCTCCTTCCTTCCCTCCTTCCCTCCCTTCCTTCCTTCCTTCCCTCCTTCCTTCCCTCCTTCCCTCCCTTCCTTCCCTCCTTCCCTCCTTCCTTCCTTCCCTCCTTCCTTCCCTCCTTCCCTCCCTTCCCTCCTTCCTTCCCTCCCTTCCTTCCCTCCTTCCCTCCTTCCCTCCCTTCCTTCCCTCCTTCCTTCCTTCCCTCCTTCCTTCCTTCCCTCCTTCCTTCCCTCCTTCCTTCCTTCCTTCCCTCCTTCCTTCCTTCCTTCCTTCCTTCCTTCCTTCCTTCCTTCCTTCCTTCCTTCCCTCCTTCCTTCCTTCCTTCCATCCTTCCTTCCTTCATAGTAGTAATAATAATAATAATAATAATAACAATAATAATAATAATAATAATAATAATAATAACAATAATAATAATAATAACAATAATAATAATAATAATAATACTGCACAGGCTGTCGGTGTGTGATCTTGCTGGTGCTGAGAGGGCCTGCAAGAGCCGCAGTAGTCAGCATCGCCTGAAGGAGGCCGGGAACATCAACACGTCGCTGCTGGTGCTGAGTAGATGTATTGACGCACTCAGGTATCTATCTATCTGTCTAGCTGCGTCTCTCTCTGTAGTGCTGATGATGGGGGTAGTGATAGGACAGTACCCTCGTGTCCAAGACGGTTTTGTCCAAGACGTTTGGTGTCCAAGATTGAGACCGTAATGCTAATCCACAGGGAACTAGTGGTTCATCTATCTATCTGTCTATTGCCAGACGCCTCAATCCCGTTTGGGGTGGCCACAAACAAATCGCCTCCAAGTCGCCCTGTCCTCCGCCATTTCACTGCCCTGCTCCCAACTCACACCCCCCTCTCTCATATACCTCTCCACCCCATCCCTCCATCTCATCCTTGGCCTCCCCCTCCCTCTTCCCCCCTCCACCTCACTCACATACACTCTCCTCATCAGTCTCTCACCCTCCATCCCCCCAACTCACACCCCCCTCTCTCATATACCTCTCCACCCCATCCCTCCATCTCATCCTTGGCCTCCCCCTCCCTCTGCCCCCCTCCACCTCACTCACACTCTCCTTGTCAGTCTTTCACGGATATTCTTTGGTGCAACATGCTGATGATAGCACTACTGTAGCCTATTAACTTTAACATATTCAAGTGAGGAAACGTTTCTTTAGGTACGTAGAACATGTAATTTAAATCATGCAATATTTAACCATGTTTGTGAAGCCACCCACAGAATTGACTGGCAAGGTAGCCATCTATTGTACAGAAAGATTATTGAAGCCATGTGTATCCAGAAATACGAGAATTTCAACCTTAGTGAAGGTATGTACAAGCTAGATCCTATAATGAGGTCCCTAGTGGAAATGTCCCTTCCTGCTACGACACAGGTAAGGTCAGATAGGAATTACACCTGACCTGTCCGGTAATGTCCCCCCCAAAATCCCCCTTGGGTTAATCCCCGCTTACAATCTACCCCACCCCACCTCACCTTTACCCCACCCTTCCACACACACACACACAGGCATAAAAAGGAACCCTTGTATGGTCAGTATGTCACTCCCTCTCACTATCTTGACCACTGAAGATGGTGGCAGTGTCCACCGAAACTGTTTGGTAATTATAGTCTTCGTCTACAAGTGTTGGTTTTATTCACCATCTAAATCGCATGTACTGATGAGGAGAGTATATGTGAGTGAGGTGGAGGGGGGAGAGGGAGGGGGAGGCTGAGGATGAGGTGGAGGGATGGAGTGGAGAGGTATATGAGAGAGGGGGGTGTGAGCTGGGGGGATGGAGGGTGAGAGACTGACGAGGAGAGTGTATGTGAGTGAGGTGGAGGAGGGAGAGGGAGGGGGAGGCTGAGGATGAGGTGGAGGGATGGAGTGGAGAGGTATATGAGAGAGGGAGGTGTGAGCTGGGAGCAGGGCAGTGAAATGGCGAGGGACAGGGCGACATGGAGGCGATTTGTTTGTGGCCACCCTTACACAGCGAACTGGGTACCACATGGCCAAACCACCTCAGGCGAAACTGGCAATAATAATAATAATAATAATAATGATAATAACAATAATAATAATAATCATAATAATAACAATAATAATAATCATAATAATAATAATAATAATAATGATGATAATAATAATAATAATGATAATAATAATAATAATAATAATACCAATAATAATAATAATAATAATGATAATGATAATAATGATGATAATAACAATAATAATAATGATAATAACAATAATAATAATAATAATAATAATGATAATAATAACAATAATAATAATAATAATAATAATAACAGCATCACCATCATGTTGTGTGGCAATGCTGCAGGAGGTATGCTGAAGGCAGCAGTTGTCTACAGAGGGCACATTACCTGTCGTTCTCACCTGTGTGTTGCCTCCTGGACAGGCACTGAAAGGGATGAACCTGAACTGCCTTCCTGTACACTACATGTTCAGTACGAAGGCCTGGGTGAGGAACCTTATCAGTACAGAATGGCTTGAGCGCTGTTTCGTCCCTGATGTCAAGGTCTACCTCGAGACCAGGGAGCCCTTCAAGGTCCTGCTGATTATTGACAACGTCCTAGGCCACCCACAGGCCCTCATGAACGTGAATGAGAACGTTCAGGGTCTTTTCCGTCTGCCAAACACGACCTTAGGAGAATACCAGTGTTCAAGACAGAGACACACCTTCGCCAGGATTCCAGCATTCATTGACGTCGACCCCAATGCTGAACTCACGGAATGTAGGAAGCAGTTCAAGATTTCAGGCCGCACCACATACATCGACGAAGCATGATGAAGCCTGAAGCGTGTGACTGTAAATGCCTCTGTGGCCTGAGGTCGTGAGGGACTTCAAGGGCTTCCCCGAGGTCGGTCAGAGAGACGAGGGCTTCTCCGACACGCTGGAGGAGGAGGATGAAGAGGAAGAACTGGCGGATGATGAAGATAGTCATGATGATGGTGAGGAAGTAGCAGTAGGTGGACTCTGAATTCCTCCGCCCACTTCTTCAGGCAAGCCCCTATTCTCCAGGATATTGCCACGGAGAATGACCCAGCGTGGAGCAAAGCATTAAATTGAAAGGATTATTGACGAAGGGATTGCAGGTATACGAGGAGCTGTACGGCCAGATGACAAGGCAGAGGAAACGGCTCCCTATCACCATGTGTCTTAAGTCACAATGTCCCTTGGCTCTCTCTCTCTCTCTGTCTCTCTCTCTCTAGTAGTAGTAATAATGATGCTGATAGTAATAGTAATAATAATAACACAAGTACTACAACTACTCCTCTCTCTCTCTCTCTCCACAGACGCAATCAATCACAGAAGGGCGTTAAGAAGCGAGAGGTACCCATTCCGTACAGGGATAGCAAATTGACCCGGCTCTTCCAGTCGTTCTTCCTGGGTCGCGGGAAGATTGCGATGATCGTCAACATATCTCGCATTCCGTTGCTCTTTGACGAGACCATCCAGGTGTTGAAATTCTCTGCCATAGCCAAGCAGGTGTGTGCCCTGATAGATAGATAGATAGATAGATAGATGGGGAGGGAGACACTGATAGATAGATCGATAGATAGATGGGGAGGGAGAGAGAGGGAGACAGACTGATAGATAGATAGGTAGACAGATAGATAGATAGACTGATAGATAGATACGTAGACAGACAGACAGATAGATAGATAGATAGATGGGGAGGGAGAGAGGGAGGGAGACACTGATAGATTGATAGATAGATGGGGAGGGAGAGAGAGGGAGACAGACTGATAGATAGATAGGTAGACAGACAGAGATAGATAGATAGACTGATAGATAGATACGTAGACAGACAGACAGATAGATAGATAGATAGACACAGACTGATAGATAGATTGATAGATAGATAGACAGGGAGTTAGGATTCCATTTACCACACACACACACACACACACACACACACACACACATACACCACCACAACCACCACTACTACTACTACCACAACCACCACCACTACTACTACTACCACTACCACCACCACATTTACCACACTCTCTCTCCCCCAGGTAACGCTGAGTCAGGTGCGTGTGGCGGATAGTGCGGTGGAGGCCAGGCCAGTCAAGCCAGTCACTCGATTTTCGCGATTCGTGCGGCAGTCGTTGAAATCGTCCGGCCGTTTGTCTGTCCCCTGGGATAAACGAACCAGCGATGTGGTGACGTTTGGAGCCGAGTGAGTTGTGGCTGGCTGTATGTCTGTCTGTTTCTCTCTCTCACACACACACACACACACACACACACACACACACATTCTCTCTCTCTCTCTCTCTCTCTCTCCATCTATCTGTCTGTCTATCTATCTATCTGTCACTGAAAAAGATGATGATGATAATAATAATAATAATGATAATGATAGTAATAACAATAATAATAATAATAATGATAATAATAATAATAATAATAATGATAATGATAGTAATAACAATAATAATAATAATAATGATAATAATAATAATAATAATAATAATAATGATAATAATAATAATAATGATAATAATAACAATAATAATAATAACAATAATAATAATAATAATAATAATAATAATAATAACAATAATAATAATAATAATAATAATAATAATAATAATAATTTTCCGATCTTTTCAGTGATAGCAAAATAGTCGAGGAGGACCAGATGTCGTCCTTGAAGGAGGAGGAGGAGCCCAAGGATGAGGAATTTGATGTAAGTACTCACACAAACTCTCCTTGTCAGTCTCTCACCCTCCATCCCCCCAGCTCACCCCCCTCCTCTCTCGTATACCTCCCCACCCCATCCCTCCATCTCATCCTCGGCCTCCCCCTCCCTCCCTCCACCTCACTCACACACACTCTCCTTGTCAGTCTCTCACTCTCCATCCCCCCAGCTCACACCCCCCTCTCTCATATACCTCTCCACCCCATCCCTCCATCTCATCCTCGGCCTCCCCCTCCCTCTCCCCCCCTCCACCTCACTCACATACACTCTCCTTGTCAGTCTCTCACTCCATCCCCTCCCCCCTCCCTCATTTCCTTTGCAGGAGGGGATATATGTAGTCAGGATTCCAGGTGCTGAGATGAGACTGTCAATGAATGTCTGACCCACTTCACCATTCACCTGCTGATTAATTTTTATATCATGATGATGATGATGATGATGATTACTGTCTGTCTGTCTCTCTCTCTCTCTCTCTTCAAGCCTTTTAATAATAATAATAATTACTACTAATCTCTCTCTCTCTCTCTCTCTCTCTCTCTCTCTCTCTCTCTCTCTCCTTCAAGCCTTTTTACAATAATAATAATAATAATAATAATAACAATAATAATAATAATAATAACAATAATAATAATAATAATAATAATAATAATAATAACAATAATAATAATAATAATAATAATAATAACAATAATAATAATAAGAATAATAATAATAATAATAATAATAATAATAATAACAATAATAATAATAATAATAATAATAATAACAATAATAATAATAATAACAATAATAATAATAATAATAACAATAATAATAATAATAATAATAATAATAATAACAATAATAATAATAACAATAATAATAATAATAACTAATAATAATAATAATAACAATAATAATAATAATAATAATAATAATAATAACAATAATAATAATAATAATAATAATAACAATAATAATAATAATAATAATAATAGCAAGAACAACTATAACTACTAATCTCATTCTCTCTCTCTCTTCAAGGCCTTACTCCAGCTGATAGCCAGGCTCAAGGACGAGCTGGTCAAGGAGCACAAGGAGAAGGTCGACCTTGAAGTACGACTCAGGGAAGAACTGTGTGCAGAATTCTCACAGCAAATAGTGGAGATTGAGAGTGCCTGGAGGTGAGTCTATCTATCTGTCTATCTGTGTGTGTGTGTGTGTGTGTGTGTGTGTGTGTGTGTGTGTGTGTGCTTGTCTATCTGTCTGTCTATCTATGTGTGTGTGTGTGTGAGTGTGTGTGTGTGTGTGTGTGTGTGTGTGTGTCTGTCTGTCTGTCTGTCTATGTGTGTGTGTGTGTGTGCTTGCCTATCTGTCTGTCTATCTATGTGTGTGTGTGTGTGTGTGTGTGTGCTTGTATCTGTCTGTCTATCTGTGTGTGTGTGTGTGTGTGTGTGTGTGCTTGTCTGTCTGTCTGTCTGTATATCTATCTATGTCTCTCCCTCTCTCTCTCCCTCTCTCCCTCTCTCCATCTCTCTCTCTCTCTTTGTTTACTTCCAGCCAGCGGCTTCGGGACCAACAGACACGCTCGGAGGAATTAACGGAGTGGAGAATAAGTGCCCTAATGAAAGCTGCTAAGAACCTGGATGGTCGGAAACGTCATAGGGGTGATGATGATGATGATGAATATGTGTCGTCCATCCACCTGTACCGGGAGCAGAGGAAGGTTGAGGTGGGTTTATACGCACATGGACGCACATGGAGGTAGACGCACACAGAGACAGACATAGGAGCAGAGGAAAGTGCAAGTAGGTTATACGCACATGGACGCACATGGAGGTAGACACACACACAGACAGACATAGGAGCAGAGGAAAGTGCAAGTAGGTTATACGCACATGGATGCACATGGAGGTAGACACACACAGACAGACATGCATTGAGAGATGTACAGATGCACATACAGACATACACATGGAGTTTGGCGCACACAGAAACCTACATTCATAGACAGACACAGACAGACACGTACACACATACCACAGTGGGTTTGTGCAGTGTGAGTGGATTTTGTGTACAGGCTTGCAGAGTAGTAATAATAATAATGATAATGATAATAATAATGATAATAATAATAATAATAATAATAATGATAATAATAATAATAATAATAATAATAATGATAATAATAATAATAATAATGATAATAATAATAATAATAATAATGATAATAATAATAATAATGATAATAATAATAATAATAATAATAATAATAATGATAATGATAGTAGTAGAGGTAGTAATAATAATAATAATAATAATAATAATAATAATAATCCATACCCTGCCCTTGGGTGGGAAAGGAGGTCCGGATGATGATGATGATGACGATGATGAATAGTACCACAGTAGTAGTAGTAGTAGTAGCAGTAGTAGTAGTAGTAGTAGTAGTAATAGTCGTACAGGTGGGTCCCAATCATACGAGGTAATTGGGCGGAAGTATTTTGCGTGGTAGCCAAATTCCCGTTAAACGAAGTGAAGACCTGATGGGAAAAATATTATTAGGGAGCCAGGCCTGTGAACAGCCGCCCCTAGACGTCATGTATGGGAAGCCAGTCTGCCGAAGCCTGTGTTAAACTTGAGGAGGCTGTGTTTAAGGGTACGGCGGTGTGTCTTGCGAGCGTGGAGCCGTTCGTCGACAGAATCAAGGCAGTGGAGAGTGAGACAGGCCTTCAGCACTGGCAGGTTTGTGGTGCTGAAGAGACTGGGCTGTTTTGGAAGGTACTGCCGAACAGCGCATGTGCAGCAGGAAGCCAGTCTCGAGTGCCTGTGTCGCTGAATGCAGACACAAGCCACTGACTGCGGCCTGTGGTGGTGGCCGTCACAAGGAGGCCACGTGCAATGCGGCCAATTCTGGACAGTCTGCCCTTTGACATCAGCAGGTCTTGGTTCTCCACAGTGACGAACTACCACACGAGGGAGCATAGTGTGTGACCGAGGCAGTTGAAGGCAGTCCTCCTCCTAGATCAGGCCCCAGCGCAGCCCTCAGAGGGGGTCCTGGCGACACGAAGGGCAGATTCAGACCGTGCGCCTCCCTGCCAGCACCCCTGCCATCCTATACCCCATGGACCAGGGCATCAGCAGTACCTTCAGGCGGTGGCACAGGAGGCTACAGGGGAATATCCTGGTCGTGCAGATGGAACCGCAGGCAGGAGAGGAGGATGCGAAGGGAAGGAGGAGTGTGGAGGCATGGAAGAAATACGACATGCATGATATGGAAATGGAGGGATGGGGTGGAGAGGTATATGAGAGAGGGGGGTGTGAGCTGGGGGGATGGAGAGTGAGAGACTGATGAGGAGAGTGTATGTGAGTGAGGTGGAGGGGGGGAGAGGGAGGGGGAGGCCAAGGATGAGATGGAGGGATGGGGTGGAGAGGTGTATGAGAGAGGGGGGTGTGAGCTGGGGGGATGGAGGGTGAGAGACTGATGAGGAGAGTGTATGTGAGTGAGGTGGAGGGGGGAAGAGGGAGGGGGAGGCCAAGGATGAGATGGAGGGATGGGGTGGAGAGGTATATGAGAGAGGGGGGTGTGAGTTGGGAGCAGGGCAGTGAAATGGCAGGGGACAGGGCGACGTGGAGGCAACTTGTTTGTGGCCACCCGAAACGGGATTGAGGCATCTGGCAATAGATAGATAGATAGATAGATGATACGGAAGGCATGGGACGCCGTAGCCAACAGGACCATGGGTGAAATGCCTTGTTCGGGCGGAGGGGCCAGTGCGTGGAGGCAGGTCTTCCACTGAGGAGGAGAGGCGGAGGTGGAGGTGGTGTGTAGAAGCTTTGCCTGACTACATGCTTGACTCCAACTACCAGCATCTACAGAGCTTCTATCCCCACTACCAGGATCTACAGAGCTGGACTTATGTTATTTCCTGTGTGTGTGCGTGTCTAGGAAGAAGGAACCCAAGGCCATGAGCCTGCAGTAACAGTTCCCTCCAAGAGAAAAACAGACAGAGGGAGACAGCTCCAGAGTTGACCCTACACGAGAGAGCCAAATTCAAGATGCGTTCATTTTGAGATGCCTGGACACACTGCGTTTGAAAGACTGGAGGTCATAGGCAGCAGGAAATACAGACAGAGGGAGACAGTTCCAGAGTTGACCGTTATATCAAACTTCTACAGTTGGCGGAGATAGATAGATAGATAGATAGATGTATAAATAAATAAAGAAATAGATAGATAGAATGAGTCACCACCAAGTATGTGTTAAGACCTTTTTTCTCCCTCAGGAACTGGAGAAGCAACTCAAGGAGGTAGATAGATAGATAGATAGATCAGTGGATATATAGATAGACAGATAATAGATTGATTGATAGATGGATAGAACGAGTCACCACCAAGTATGTGTTAAGACCTTTTTACTCCCTCAGGAACTGGAGAAGCAACTCAAGGAGATAGATAGATAGATAGATCAATGGATAGATAGATACATAGATAATAGATAGATTGATTGATAGATAGAATGAGTCACCTTCAAGTATGCGTTAAGACCTTTTTACTCCCTCAGGAACTGGAGAAGCAACTGGAGGAGGTGGAGAGCGAGAGGAAGCACTTGAAGGAGGAGGTGGAGGCCCTGAGGGAGGCGCAGAAGAAGACAAGGGAGAGGGAGTGCAAGGCCAAGGAGGACGTTTCGAGGCTGACCTTCCAACTGGCTCAGCTGACCCTCAACTACGACAGGCTGAGCAAGGACCTGGTGAGAGAGAGAGAGGGAGAGGGAGAGAATGAGAGAGAGGGAGAGAGAGAGAGAGAGGCTGACAAAGGAACTGGTGAGAGAGAGAGAGAGAGAATGAGAGAGAGAGAGAGAGGCATGACAGGCTGACAAAGGAACTGGTGAGAGAGAGAGAGGGAGAGAGAGAGGCATGACAGGCTGACAAAGGAACTGGTGAGAGAGAGAGGGAGAGAGAATGAGAGAGAGAGAGAGAGGCATGACAGGCTGACAAAGGAACTGGTGAGAGAGAGAGAGAGAAAGAGGAGGGGGGACAGACAGACAGTGAGAAACTGAAAGGGAGAGATAGAGAGAGAAACTGAGAGAGGTGATGATAATGATGATGATGATAATAATAATAATAATAATAGTAACAATAATAATAATAACAGTAATAATAATAATAACAATAATAATAATAACAATAATAATAATAATAATAACAGTAATAATAACAGTAATAATAATAATAATAATAATAATAACTAATAATAATAATAACAGTAATAATAATAATAATAATAACTAATAATAATAATAATAACAGTAATAATAATAATAACAATAATAATAATAATAATAATAATAATAATAACAGTAATAATAATAATAATAATAATAATAATAATAATAATATTTCAAGGAGGAGGCCAGGCAGGTTCAGAAGTGTTCCTCAGGCACGGAGAGTCTGGTCATTCAGGAACTTAAAACTCGACTGGAGGAGAAGCGTGTCGCCCTCGAGGAGCAGGACAAGAAATTCAAGGTATGTCTATCTATCTATCTATCTATCTATCTATTTTTCTATCTGTCTATCTGGCCTAGTTTTATGAAAATGGCTGAAATATATAGTATAGGTCATTGTAGCTTATGTAGTTTGAATTTGGTACACATACTGCCCTATAACGCGTGGTACTTCTTGGTAGGGAGACTCTCGGTAGCTTAGCAGGAGTTGCGGTTGCGTGGGGGAAGTGTGCGGTTGGTAGGGAGACTCTCGGTAGCTTAGCAGGAGTTGTGGTTGCGTGGGGGAAGTGTGCGGTTGGTAAGGAGACTCTCGGTAGCTTAGCAGGAGTTGTGGTTGCGTGGCGAAGTGTGCGGTTGGTAAGGAGACTCTCGGTAGCTTAGCAGGAGTTGTGGTTGCTTGGGGAAGTGTGCGGTTGGTATGGAGACTCTCGGTAGCTTAGCAGGAGTTGTGGTTGCGTGGGGGAAGTGTGCGGTTGGTAAGGAGACTCTCGGTAGTTTAGCAGGAGTTGTGGTTGCGTGGGGAAGTGTGTGCGGTTGGTAAGGAGACTCTCGGTAGCTTAGCAGGAGTTGTGGTTGCGTGGCGAAGTGTGCGGTTGGTAGGGAGACTCTCGGTAGCTTAGCAGGAGTTGCGGTTGCGTGGGGAAGTGTGCGGTTGGTATGGAGACTCTCGGTAGCTTAGCAGGAGTTGTGGTTGCGTGGGGGAAGTGTGCGGTTGGTATGGAGACTCTCGGTAGCTTAGCAGGAGTTGCGGTTGCGTGGGGGAAGTGTGCGGTTGGTAAGGAGACTCTCGGTAGCTTAGCAGGAGTTGCGGTTGCGTGGGGAAGTGTGTGCGGTTGGTAAGGAGACTCTCGGTAGCTTAGCAGGAGTTGTGGTTGCGTGGCGAAGTGTGCGGTTGGTAAGGAGACTCTCGGTAGCTTAGCAGGAGTTGCGGTTGCGTGGCAAAGTGTGCGGTAGTGTTGTTCAATTAGCCACACTCCACGACCTAACTGCACCTCCCACATTCAACACCCTGGCAGATCCCTTTGCTGACCATCGCCCCACTCCCTTGCCTGATAATCACCGATGATTTTGAGGATGTGCGTCCGGGAATAATTGCACAGCATGATCCAGAAACCACGTCGGCCCTGGACTGCTGCCGGCTGTTTCCGTCGCATGATATCGCCGACTCCCTCTGCCGTTACACCAATGAGAGGGCTAATAAATTTCTCAGAGGAAACCCAGCCGTCAAGAGGACCAAATTTATGGGCAGAAAGTGGCGTGATGTGACTTGGAATGAAATGTATGTTTTCATTGCCAAAGTACCCAAGATTTCTGACTATTGGAGTACCTCGTTACTCGGCAAGGGGCATCCCGTATATCAAGCCTCCATCAGGAGCAGAAACTGGTTCTCACAGATACAGGGAGGGTCATTAGGTACTTCCACCCTGACGATGCAGAGGCCAGGAAACCCTTGATGAGGAGTGCAACATTTTTCTCATTATTACAAGAAAAGACCACCTCCTATTTCTCTGCTAGGGAAAACTTTGCCTGTGACGAGTCTCTCATCCTCTGCAAGGGCCGTTTACACTCTAGGCAGTACGGAAAGACGAAGAGGAAGTGGTTTGGACTCGATCTTTTCTCTGTATGCCCCAGCCCACCCTGTAGGAGGGGGTCTATCTATCTTATCTATTGCCAGACGCCATAATCCCTTAAGGGGTGGCCATTTGACTTTGAGTTATTTGTTTTAAGGGGAGGGGCACTAACCCTCCACCAACCCACTTGTTGACACATAGGGTACACCTGGAATTTCTGCCTTTACACACCCTCCCTGTACGACCGTATGTTGGAATAGCTGGAGCTACAGTCCCTTTCCAAGTCTGAACGAGTCCCTGTCTTCCTCATGATGGCCCTCCTCAAGAAAGGAAGACACACTGTACTGGATAATTGGTACTCTTCCCTCCACCTAGCTGAGTACCTGTTAGCTCGTGACACACTCATGACAGGTACAATCCATCCCAGCTGAGGTGTTCCCAGGATGGCGAGGGATGAAAGCCTTCAGGAGGGAGAAGCCTTGTTCGCCAGGAAGGAAAAGACCCTCATCGTCAAGTTTCGTGACTTTGTGGAGCGCACTCGCCATCGGAGGGGTGGAGGGCAAGAGTTTTTGAAGAACCGAAGTCCCATCCAACGCTAGAGTGACCTAATGGGCTCAATTGATGTGGTGGATCAGCGTCTTGAACCAACGGACCCCACCAGGAAGTCCTATGCCTAGTTCAAGAGAATAGGACGACACATTATTGCGTGAATGCTCCTCAACTCACGGACTATCTTTATCAACCTTAATCAGCGGAAGGAGTGGATAGAGTTTGGGGACTCTATTCGACTGGTCATTCACGAACTTCTCTCTGAATACTCCCTTGGTTATGCTGGCCTCAGTGCGTCTGTCTCGGAGCACATGACCCCACCCCCACCTACATTCGACCTGCCTGCCTCATTCCTCGGATCATCTTCATAATTACAGGTAAATAATACAAGCATTATTCCCCTCCCTATTCATTGATTTATATCTCTATCTACTATATTTATCTGTATATTGAGGCGTCTGGCAGATAGATAGATAGATAGACATTATTTTAACAGATCATAAACACATCTCGTGGCCAATATCTACCGACCAACGCAAAAATGAATAATTCAGCGCAAACAGAAACGATGTAATGATAACTACTACCCCACGAAAGAGCCAGGCCTGGGGGAAATTTGGTTTGGCAGGGGGGGTGCGGTAACGAATGGGTTAACACACTCAGGGAAGGTCGGAAGTGCGTGTCCTGCTGTCCTGCCACTGAGCCACACGCACCCAATCCCCAGCGTAGGTGAGGAAGAAGGAACCCAAGGCCATGAGCCCGCAGTAACAGTTCCCTCCAAGAGAAAAACAAAATACAAGAGAGAGCCAAATTCAAGATCCGATCATTTTGAGATGCCTG